>NC_053157.1:252637438-252937438 GCF_016835505.1 Polypterus senegalus | reverse complement strand
GTATTTTGTGTCAAATTTCTTCAAATAAGTTTTTAATTAGTTTGCTTTAAAAAATCTTACGGCAAACATGTGAACCGTCGAAAATCGCTGATCTTAATCAATTTGTTTTAGCGCATGCTCCGTGCAAAATGCTGTCATATCTGTTAGTAAACACGCACGCGCAGCGATGTCCTGATGTCTGCGTTCTAAGGCTGCAGGTAAATTAAACGCTATTGACGTTTTACGGGGTGCTCTGTGATTGAGGGCGGACAGTAAACTTTGTTAAAATGATATCAAAAATACCAGCCAGTTGTGCTTTCAGTCGTGTTTACTGTTCTGTTACCAAAAAATTCTTCAACGGGGCTCATCAACAAAGAAACGTGGAGAGTAAGATTTAGTAAAATATCAGTAATGATAATACATTGCTCGACATCCAGTAACACTTTACAAAGACATTTAAAATACAGCTCGTTAAAATAAATGTAGCAATCCATTGTCATGCTATAAGTGACAGCTTGCTCTTAAACATTTACACAGGTGGTTTTTCCTGGGAATTAAAAAGGGGGAAAAATCCACGGGAAAGGTTTGTTGTTGAACTCAAATTTCACCTCCGCCATGTCAGTCATTAAAATTGTTGGAATGAAATATAGTTCTATATAAATAAATAAATAAATACATTTCCTATCACACCCACCCTTTCACCGCTGTACATTGGAGAGGAATCTCATTTTCACAGCAGGTGCAATTATCCTATAAAACACATAGGAGTTCTGTGCCCCGTTTTTCATTGGAGATTAAAACTCATCAAATGTATTTTAAACTTTTAGCAGCCTGTGGCATTCCTCATCTGCTGTGGTCCATTACAAAATGAACACCAGGCAGTTAAAATTGTGCACAGTTTCTTTAATAAGCCTATCAGACAGTCTTTTATAGCACTTTCATATCGAGTGTGTCTCTTAATCCCTTCTAGCAGAGGAGACACTTATTTCCACAGCTTGGTCTATGCTGTAGAAATGTGTGCCCCGTCTTCTGCTTGTAAATTAATACTGGAATTACAAAACTGTCCACAGTTTATTTAAAGAGATTGAAGGAAGTCTTCTATATCACTTTTTTGTCTACTATGTCCTTACTCATCGACTAATTAAAAAAAATAAAAATCAAGTGCTTGCACTGTCTTTTTTTAAGTATGTCTATGAAAATCGCTGTGAGTCAGCCAGAAAAATGCTATATAAATGTAAGATATTATTATTATTATTATTATTATTATTATTTAGGTTTTTTAAAATCCAAATAAACCTGATAGGACTTCTTCCAAGATATGTGCCACTCTAGGGTACCAACAATGTCAAACTGATTAGGAAATTTTGTGATCAGTTTGTTTAAAGTAACTGTTTAAACTGTTAAAACTTTTCATCATCTTCTCATTTCTAATTTGGCATTTCATGATACAGTACAGTATATACTGCAAATATACATTTCAATTGTAACCGCTGAGAATTATTTACTCGTGTGCTTGCATTTTCCATAAAACAGCATCAATATGTGCACAAAGTAGGTGATAAAACACACAAATTCTGACATTAGCATGACAGTTGAAGGAAAAACATGTATTAGAAAGTATTCTATGGAGTTTTCATAAATTATCATTAATACCTTTTGAGGTTTCTTGATATATTTTGTAATCTGATTTTAATTTTTTTTTTTATTTTACTGCCACTTCACAGATCAACAATCCCCAACTTGGTCACTGTCAGAATAAGTCTTTCAACTTTTTTCCTGTGTCCATTAATACATTTTCAGGGTTTCACTACCCATCTGAAAGAGTTGGCATCAGGTTGGGTGGCACTTTTAAATTGTAGTAGTATGAACGAGTGTCAGTGTGGTAAGCACTAGACTGGCATTTCTTTCCGTTTCATTTTTTGTCTTCTGGCCCAAGCCTGTAAATCTCTTTTGTAAATGGACGGTTTGGTTAAAGGACAGATACTCACAATTTTCAAGGCTATATTAAAACAATACTACAAGATATTTGTGTATGTGTGTTGTAGTGCCCCATGTTGTAAGTGTTAGATCCATTGAAGAAGTCAACTTAAACAAAGAAAAGGTACATTTTGCAGGTTTGTTTGAAGTGTTTTACATTATAACCATATTATTAATTGCTGCGTGAATATAATTTTTTCAAGGGATGACCTTTACTATTGTCAAAAAGACAAGCAGGCAACAGGAGGAATATGAAAGTTATTTGTTGAGTTTAGAGACAAAGGATACTTGTAAGGAAGTTCATGCCAGTGCTATGGTGTACATTCTGGAATTTTTAAAACTGCTGATATTATTTCACAAAGATGTTACTGGCCTGGTTTTATGCTGACATTAAAATGGCTACGTTTTCTGATAATTATAATCATTATTTTAATTAAAAGACTATAATTGTCAGAACAGATTCAATAAAATGTTTTAATATCTCAGTTGCTGTTTGTCGGACTCTTTAATTGACTTGTCCTACAAATGTGGATATTTGGTACTTCATTTGACAAATAATATGAATTTTTACAAGTCTCATATATTTCAGATAGATAGAACATTATTTTTCCTCTAAGGGAAAATGTGCTTCTTTTTTTAACAGAGGCTGAATGAATAAATAAATTAATATTAATATAATGAAAAAAACAGCCAATCCAATAACAATTGTCTAATGTTCATTCTGCAAGCAACAGTTGGGGCTCACAACTCTGAGGCAAAAGCTCAGCTGTAGAAGTGAGTGTCCCTTTGAGTGGAGAGGACAATGGGACACAGTAGACTTGAAAGTGATGTAGAAGACTTTCATCAATCTTTTACCATGGATTTCAGATAATATTAGTTATCCAGGGTTCATTTTGAAAGCAGCAGACAGGGTGCACACAAGCCCATGGATCTGCTCCAGCCATGGAAATGAGTGTTGCCTGTAGGGGATAGGATGCAGACACATAGTGGAGAAGATTATATAGAAAACTATACTACAACCTTTTAAAATCAGTTTTACATATTTTACCTCTCCGGTGTTCATTTTGTAATCAGCAGTCAGAGGGCACACATTTTACGGCTCTACAGCAGCCATGGAAAACGAGCGTCCCGACCAGTGGATGAGACATGCGTTTTCATTCCAATAGTTTTAATGACTCACATGGCGGAGGTGAAATTTGAGTTCAACAACAAAACCTTTCCCGTGGATTTTTCCCCCTTTTTTATTCCCAGGAAAAACCACCTGTGTAAATGTTTAAGAGCAAGCTGTCACTTATGACGATGGACTGCTACATTTATTTTAACGAGCTGTCTTTTAAATGTCTTTGTAAAGTGTTACTAGGTGTCGAGCAATGTATTATTATTACTGATATTTTACTAAATCTTACTATCCACGTTTCTTTGTTGATGAGCCCCGTTGAAGAATTTTTTGGTAACAGAACAGTAAACACGCCAAAACGACTGAAAACACAACTGACGACTGGTATTTTTCGATATCATTTTAACAAAGTTTACTGTCCGCCCTCAATCACAGAGCACCCCGTTAAAACGTCAATAGCGTTTAATTTACCTGCAGCCTTAGAACGCAGACATCAGGACATCGCTGCGCGTGCGTGTTTACTAACAGATAGGACAGCATTTTGCACGGAGCATGCGCTAATTAATTTAAATGAACCTTTACTTCAATAATATACACATTATGTTTGTATTCCGTGTGCACCTTGCTGTGTAATTATTTCAATGAACTCGTGGTATTGTCCCTATTCATACTACGCAGCGGCTGAATTTGATCACGCATTCACACGTATAATAATAATAATAATAATAATAATAATAATAATAATATTGTGATTAATTCCTTACGTTCTTATAGCGCCGTTCTTACTACTCAAAGCAATTTGTAAAAATAAATAAATAAAATAGCAGGATGGAAGCCCCCCGGACACAAACCAGTGATCATTTAACTGCGAGTCAGCAATCTTACTCTTACCACCACCTCTTCCTGTTAGATACGCGCATTATAATTTTGAGCACAACTTTTGTTATTTTATACTGTCATAAACAAATTACATCAAAAAGTTTTTTAAAAAGCCAATTTGAAGCAAAGAGGGTAAGTAATAACTATTTTGTTTTGTAAGTCAATCAAAAATGCTTAAGCCTAAAAAAAGATCGTCCTGTCAAAATAAGAGACTCTTTCGCCTTGTTGACGTGAATCATTTTTAAATGAAATGCTGCCAATAAGGAATAAAAGAAATCACTGCGCTGCTTTCTAACTTTGCCGAACTAAAGTTTTATTGGGTGAAAAAAATGATCTTCCGTGACAGATACACTTAATCAGTAATGTGTGCGACCCACGATTTGTCAGTTTGAGAGTTTGTGTTGTGTACGCGCGTGTGTGTGGTTTTGTTAGTTTTACTATAAAAACATCAGTTAAACGTCAGTTATTTGTGAAGCGGGAATATTCTGGTCATTTTGATCCCTGATGAACATTTAAAGAAACAGAGCAACTCCAGTGTTTTCCTCCATAACATCCTTTCAGCAAACAGGACTAAATTCCTTGCTGAAGCAGATCGCCCTTTAATGAAATGCAGCCAATACGAATAACAGATATCACCGGGCGGCTTTCCACCAATGATAAACCAGAGTCTCATGAGGTGAACAAATGGGACGTACTGTGGTTGCGATGAATGCTTTCTGGTAACTCTGCTTTTGAGAAGAATCTGTCATGGGTGGGACAAGAGGGAGCGAGTGAGGCGGGTACAATGAGCTGGGGCGGGACGGAGCGAGGCGAAGAGGCGGGTATCTGTGCGAGTGTTTTAAATAATGAAAGGAAAAAAAGTACTTTGAAATCGAGGACCCCCAACAAATAGGGCTTACAAAACAAAGCGCGACAGACAGACATATGCTGCTTGTATAAAATGTTCACAACAATTACAACAGTGTTGAAACAATGATGAAGTGAAAGGGAGCTGCTAAACATGAGTGGCCACGTTGTACCTGCCCATAAATCCCAACCAATGTATATATCTGAACGAATGTATTAAAACCAATGTATCTTAACCAATATACTGCTCAAAAGAATTAAAGGAACACTTTTTAATCAGAGTATAGCATAAAGTCAATGAAACTTATGGGATGTTAATCTGGTCAGTTAAGTAGCAGAGGGGGTTGTTAATCAGTTTCAGCTGCTGTGGTGTTAATGAAATTAACAACAGATGCACTAGAGGGGCAACAATGAGATGACCCCCAAAACAGGAATGGTTTAACAGGTGGAGGCCACTGACATTTTTCCCTCCTCATCTTTTCTGACTGTTTCTTCACTAGTTTTGCATTTGGCTACAGTCAGTGTCACTACTGGTAGCATGAGGCGATACCTGGACCCTACAGAGGTTGCACAGGTAGTTCAACTTCTCCAGGATGGCACATCAATACGTGTCATTGCCAGAAGGTTTGCTGTGTCTCCCTGCACAGTCTCAAGGGCATGGAGGAGATACTAGGAGACAAGCAGTTACTCTAAGAGAGCTGGAGAGGGCCATAGAAGGTCCATAACCCATCAGCAGGACTGGTATCTGCTCCTTTGGACAAGGACAAACAGGATGAGCATTTCCAGAGCTCTACAAAATGACCTCCAGCAGGCCACTGGTGTGAATGTCTCTGACCAAACAATCAGAAACAGACTTCTTGAGTGTGGTCTGAGGGCCCAACGTCCTCTAGTGTGCCCTGTGCTCACAACCCAGCGCAGTGGAGCTCGATCGGCATTTACCATAGAATACCAGAATTGTCAGGTCCACCAATGGCACCCTGTGTTTTTCACAGATGAGAGCAGGTTCACCCTGAGCACATGTGACAGACGTTGAAGGGTCTGCAGAAGCCATGGAGAATGTTATGCTGTCTGTAACATCATTCTGCATGACCAGTTTGGTGGTGGGTCAGTGATGGTCTGGGGAGGCATATCCATGGAGGGACGCACAGACTTCTACAAGCTAGACAAAGACACCTTGACTGCCATTAGGTATCAGGATGAAATCCTTGGACCCATTGTCAGACCCTACGCTGGTGCAGTAGGTCCTGGTTTCCTCTTAATGCACGACAATGCCTGGCCTCATGTGGCAAGAGTATGCAGGCAGTACCTGGAGGATGAAGGAATTGAAACAATTGAATGGCCTTCACGATCCCCTGACTTAAACCCAATAGAACATCTGTGGGACATTATGTTTCGGTCCATTAGGCGCCGCCAGGTTGCTCCTCAGACTGTACAACAGCTCAGGGATGCCCTCATACAGATCTGGGAGGAAATGCCACAAGACACCATCCGTCGTCTCATTAGGAGCATGCCCCGACGTTGTCAAGCATGCATACAAGCTCGTGGGGGCCACACAAGATACTGAAAAGCATTTTGAGTAGCAGAAATTAAGTTTTTGAAAAAATGGACTAGCCTACCACATCTTCATTTCACTCTGATTTTAGGGTGTCTACACAATTGAGCCCTCTGTAGGCAGAAAGCTTTTATTTCCATTAAAAGACTTGGCATCCTTTTGTTCGTAAGACATTGCCCTGTCGTTATTTGTATAGATATCCAACTTCATATTGAGATCTGATGTATCTAATGTGTTTCTTTAAAGTGTTCCTTTAATTTTTGTGAGCAGTGTATATATATATGAACCATTGTATATATTTACGAACCAATCTTTTTTTCCTGAACGGCCCCTCATAAAATTTCATGAGCGCAGTGTTGCATTTTTAACAAGCAAAGAAACACCATAAAAATGCTACTTACCAGTACTTAATAAGCCACACTTCCAAATTATTTCTCAGTACGGTATATCACATATCATGCACACTGTTAAAATGTTTAAGCAATTAAGGAAAAAAAATGGCTGGTCCCACCAAACACAAAAATTATATTTATGTCTAGTAGAAGCAAAGCAGTTAAATAATTTGGTATATTACACTATGCTGACAAAGATATCAATGCCCTTTATATTTTATCAGGCACAGTAAAAATTTTATAAACTGTGCTATAAGCTAAGAAACAAAATCAGAGAAAACAATATTTAATCCAAGAAATCAATATTTAGTACAAGAAAACATTTCAATAATAAGAAGTATTTCTTGAAATGATTCCTAATACTTTTGATGACTAAAGAAATTTGTTAATCAACCCAAACTTTAATTTACTACCTAATGTTGTTGTTGGCCACGTGGTTACACTAACATATTCTCGCTTTTTTACTTTTAATCACACACACAATACATTCTGAAAAACGTTTGTGTTTAGTAACTAGAAAAGATGTTGTCAAAATAAATGAAGTACTTACAAGGAGAACAGAAAACTGTGCTCCGCAAAGCAGGCCTTTCACAATAGACATGTGTTTGCATACTCACAAGGTACTCTTATGATGTCTTCAGGATCCTCATTCAGGTAAACGATAAGTGCTTTTAGTATGCAAGCTCTTCTCATTTGTTCCAATAGGCACTTCCGTAAGGAACTGGGAGTGGATAACTCTATTATCCTCTGCTTATGAGCATGTGTAAACTTCTGAGCTACGGAAACCCTTAATGGAAAAAAAAAACTAGCCATAATACTTGCCTTGTGTAATTTACTAAATGCAGTTTTGTAAATACAACAAAGGTGGCTTTAGTGTTTACAATAGTATTTTTAGTCATGTTGATGTTACTAAAGTGCCTTATGTTTTTGCTTAAACAACAGCTCACTTATTTAAATTTTGAGATATTAGTTAAGTAATTCAAACAAATCACAAAGTTCATTTTTCTGAGTGTGGAAAAAGTACTAAATATGTGGAAATGGAACCGAGTGAGTAGCCCATGTTCACGGTACACACAGACCAAGAGAAACAACCGTTGAAAGCAACCTTTATGACTGATAGTAAGGGTATAGATATGGAAATAGACACGGGGGCTGCTGTGTCAATTATGCCTGAGTTATTTAAGGAAATGTTCCCTGGAAAGACTTTGGAAGTTACTAATGTAAAACTAAAACATATACAGGGAAAATGGTTGTGCTTGGAAAATAGGATGCAAATGTACACTATGAAGAACAAAACGAAAAACTGTCTTATGTGGGAGAAAATGGCTCCACAAAGTTACATTAAATTGGCGGCCAATTAAAATGATAAGTCCAACTGATAAACCACATCTTGAACCGACTGAGAAAGTGCTGGAATGTTAGAAAGATGTTTTCAAAGAGCAGTTGGTATTAAGGCTACAATAATAGTAAACCCTGAAGTTCTACCAAAGTGAAGGAGAGAGTTGAGGAGGACAGGTTAGAGAAAGCCAACATCATTTCACCAGTAAAACATCGCGAATGGGCAGCTCCAGTGGTTCCTGTTTTAAAATAGGACGATTCAATTCACTTGTGCGGCGATTATAAGTTAACTGTAAATAAGGCACATAACACAGAGATTTATCTCCTGCCATGTATAAAGGAGCTAATGGCCACACTTAGTTATGGGACTATCTTCTCAAAAAATTTTCTTAGCCTCAGCCTATTAACAGGTGCTATTGGATGAAGAGTCAGAAAACTGTGTAACCATGAATATGCACAAGAGATTGTTAGTTTACAAGAGGTTACCTTATGAAGTGAGTTCTGCACCTTCAATTATTCAAAGGATAATGGAGAATCTCATGAAAGACATGAAGGTTGTGGTATAGCTGGACGACTTGGTGGTTACAGGGAAAATTGAAAAAGAGCACCTAGTAAACCTTCAGAAGGTGTTGGGGCATCTCCAGGAGAGTGGCATAAGGGTGATAAAGACAAAATGTGAGTTTGGCAAGATGCAAATTGAGTATCGGGGTCATGTGTTAAACAGCAGCAGACAAAGTTAAAGCCATACAGGAAGCTCCAGCATCACCTATCAGAAGTACCTGAGAGCATTCTTAGTACTAGTAAACTAGTATGGCAAATGTGTGCCAAATCAAAGTACAGTACTGGCTCCTGGATATGAACTATTAAAAGAAAACATGTCCTGGAGGTGGAACCAACGGAAACAAAATGTTTTTAGTGAATGTCAAGAGTTGTTGATGTGTGGTGAAGTCCTCGTGCATTATGACCCAATCCTGCCCTTCATCCTAGCTTGTGATGCTTCTGCACAGCATGGCCTTGGAGCTGAGATTTAACACTCTATGCCATCATGAGTAGAGCACCCTATTGTGTCTTCATCTCACACATTGGCTCCTGCAAATCGAGAAAAGAGGCCTTCGCCATGATTTTCAGAATCAACAAATGTCACCAGTAATTATGGGGGAGGAAAATTCAATTGGTTACAGATCATAAACCAAGTTTATTTGGAGAACACAAAGGATTACCTTCAATGGCTGCTGCACGTATGCAGAGATGGGCCATCCTTCTGTCAGCTTATGATTACTAAATTGAATATCGATCCTCGGAGGCACATGCTAATGCCAATGGACTTTCATATTTCCCCTTCCAGAAATGTATGATCCTGCAACAAGGGCCTTGTCTGAAGAGATTCACTCCCTATTAGTTGAGCATTCACAAGATGCTCCATTAAAGGCCCAGTAAGTTGCAAGAGCATCGCACACAAACAGTGAGTTGTCCAAGGTTCTCAGATTTATTATGGAAGGTGGAAAATTGAAAACCATATGACATTTGAAAAGATGAACTTTCAATTGAGCAAGGTGGCATCTTATGGGGAATGAGAGTAGCAGTGCCCTTGAAACTGAGAGAATTAGCAGAGCTCCACAATGGACACCCAGGAATAGTGAAAATGAAATCCCTGACTCATAAATATGTATGGGGGCCAAAAACAGACCGTGACATCGACCAGGTCTGCAAGCAGTGTTAGAGTTGTCAGGTTGAACAAAAGATGTCAGGACAAGTTCCACCTCACCCATGGGATTTCCCTGGTGCTTGCTGGGACAGGTTACGCCTTGACTTTGAAGGTCCATTTTAAATAACATGTTTGTGATCATTGTGGATGGCTATTTTAAATGGATAGAAATATTTAGGGTGCCAAATTTTAACTCTAAAGCAACAATTTTCAGATTGAGATGCCGGTTTGCATCATATGGTCTGCCAGAACACAAAGTTACAGACAATGGCACGCAATTCACTTCAGAGGAGTTTCAAACTTTTGTGAAGCAAAATGGAATCAAACACATCACTAGCACTCCTGGACACCCAGCCACCAATGGACGAGCGGAAAGGGATGTGAAGATGTTCAAAGGAGGCATTTAAACACTGGCACATTTATCAGTAGATACTGAAGACAAAATGTCATTATTCTTAATGCAATATCACACTCCTCCTAACTGCACAACAGGTCCATCTCCTAGTCTTCAAGCCAGGTTGGATTTTATTAAGCCTGATGTTGCTGTAGATGTTCCATGAGGACCAACATGCAGTAGACAGGTCATTCAGTGCAGATGACACAGTATATTTTAGAATACCACAGGAGGTGGAACAATGTGGATTCTTGGGACAGTAACTGAACAAACGGGACCGGTGTCTAACAAAATTAAAGGAAGTGACTCGGATTGTACTGATAAAAATGATTTTGGTCCCTAGTAAATACAACATAATTAATTTTGGCAGATTTCATTAATGCAATGCGTTTTTGATTCTAATCGACAGTCATGGGTTGTTTCAAATCATTTTTTCTATGTTTTCATCAAACTTATTTAACTTATTTAATATCATCTTAAAAAAATTAAGACATCTCACGCATGCGTGTAGTCACTGCCGTAAACTAACGTGTTTTGACCGCGAAAAGCCCTGTACACCCATTTGAAACGAATTCGCCATTTTCTGTTTGCTTTGTCCCTGGTGATTAAATCTTTGTATTACTTTATTTATTAGACTTTGCTTTATTGAGAATGCATATATCACGTAATACATTCGTATTTGCACAAGTGTTCTTTTTCCTTAACAAATACTGAAATTTCATTAATAAATGTTTGACATATGGTATTGTATTTTCGTGTGTTTAACTGCAACCTAACGTTGCTCTAGCTTCAGTTACAAATTAACGGTGTTAACGTCAGCTAACATTAGTCCGTGATAACTAAACATTTCATTGTACAAGCGGGTAACACAATATGATTCCGTTTAATTGCTTGTACATTAACAAGGGAAATATTATCAAATGTTGGCAGCCCGACTTTGGGAGAGGTATGCATTGCTAACAAACTGGTGCGGTTCTCCTCGTAGGTTCTTTAAATCAGCACAACTCATGGATGTTAAGATTATTACTAGGTCGTTTTCATTATTAATCACGATTAAAAATCATGCTCTTTCAAAACATGGCAGATGTAGAAGCTACAGTGAAAGTCAATGCACGGACCCTTTTGCTGCTCCGGAAAACTCCTCTCAAGACGGTATGTTCGCTGGTTGCACGAGTGAGTCCTGCAGCCGTCGGAATGGACCGTGATGATACTTGACCGGAGTCAGAGCTGTAACTGCAGTCACGGACATCACTTGTTAGCTCCACTGTAGTTTAGGTGAGCTCCATTAACACGGCTGACGCGGGGACTACTGGAGATGTACAGCAAAGATGTGCTGTGAAATAAAACGTAATGTCAGCTTTGTTTAAACAAACAAGAACCTTAAAAACCGAGCATGAAAATCTTTTGGGTATCTATACATGATCAGGTTAGTAAAGATATCCAATTTGGAAAAATGTAGAAAACTATGTGACCCTAATTGGTCTAATTCCCCAAGATCGTCATCCAGCTCTTTATGTACCAGTCAAGGTAAATATAATGGATTAAACTTTAGTTACTTTAAATCAGAGTTCACCCTGGCTCTAGCCTCTTCTGTACAGTTTTAACCTTACTTTAATATTCATTATATGTCATTTCTGCCTGGAAAGCTAAGTTTAGATAAAGAAACAAATATATTTTATACTTAATTAGAAACCTTACAGATTACTAAACAGAAGCTGGTGCTTGCTACCAGTGCATCCACTTGCCCTGGCACTGAAACCCACTCTTATCTTGTAGGTTTTACTGGTCCTCAATCTTGGACTGGAACAGGACTCATTTCCTTCTTAAACAACAAACATCTCTGGTAAGTTTATTGGTCTAAATTCTTGGCTGTGAAGGGTGTATGTGATTTATAGGGATGATTTAGGCACTAAACTCGCAGTATCCCAAAGAGCTAAAATGCTACAATGAATTTGTGCAAAAACTACTCAAGCAAATCAATGCTAAAAGGCTGCCCCCTAAACTTTTGTTGGCCTGAACAACATGATATGTGCAAGTCTGTAGTGTCTGCTCTTGTCTTGTAAAGCATTTCTGTAATACTGTTAAAGAGAGGATTCTGTTCTGTTGTAAAGTTGCACTTCATGAGATTCTTCAAATGCGCAGTTTCATATGTCAACATTCTGGCAAAGCAACATTTCTGTATACTTTTCATTTTCTTTGACAATAAAGTTACTTAAAGCTTTGTTTCAAAACTTAGTTTCGATTGTTTCTGTCCTAAATTTGAATTTTTCAAAGTTTAACAACAGCTTAAATACATTAATAAATACTATATTTTTATCCATCCATCCATCCATTATCCAGCCCGCTATATCCTAACTACAGGATCACTGTGGTCTGCTGGAGCCAATCCCAGCCAACACGGGTGCAACAAACCCCGGGCAGGGTGCCAGCCCACCGCAGGGCGCGTATACACACACCCACACCCACACACTAGGGACAATTTAGGATCACCAATGCACCTGACCTGCATGTCTTTGGACTGTGGGAGGAAACCCACGCAGACACGGGGAGAACAAGTAAACTCCACGCAGGGAGGACCCGGGATCAAACCCAGGTCTCCAAACTGCAAGGGCCACCGTGCCACCCCTATATTGTCATTTTATACACTAAATTCAGTTTACTCAGAAATATTTATTAGTAATTCCTAGCATTACAACACAGATTGAGTTCATTTTACTTAAAAAAAAAAAACAACACATTTTTCTTGAAACCATTTATGTAAAACATTTAGGTAAACTGAACATGCATAACTAGTTGCAGTAAGGCAAATTATACTCAAAATAAGTGAGCTGCAAGTACTAAAAAACAATTGGTAAATATAATGTAATTATATAGAAGTGGATGTACATGAATACATTTTGTGCAACAACTTACCTTAAAAAATGTATTAATTTAAAAAAAAAAACAAAACATTTTTTTCAGTGCTAAGGTAAAGTCATCCCTGATGGAGGATCGCAGGAATTATAGGGTTGAGGGGTCCTGTCATCGGATTGGCTGGCCCAGCGCTGTTTAAGCCATGGAATGGACAAATGGGGGGAGGCAACTTGATGGATGAGGTCTCCAGGACTCTGAACAAATCCAAATCATATTATGGGATATCATCTACTGTTAAATTCTGCTCCGTACTTGTAATAATTATTATTTGTATACTGTATTGAGGATTTGTTCTGTTCTGTGTATTGTATTGTATTGTATTGACCCCCTTTTTTCTTTTGACACCCACTGCACGCCCAGCCTACCTGGAAAGGGGTCTCTCTTTGAACTGCCTTTCCCGAGGTTTCTTCCATTTTTTCCCTACAAAGTTTTTTTTGGGGAGTTTTTCCTCGTCTTCTTAGAGAGTCGGCTAGGGGGCTGTCAAGAGGCAGTGTCTGTTAAAGCCCATTGCGGCACTTCCTGTGTGATTTTGGGCTATACAAAAAATAAATTATATTGTATTGTATTGTAGTGTAATAGCAGTGTATCATCCAGGATTATTCATAAGGAAGAAATGAACAGTGATACTGCTGTTATTGTCAGCTCTAACATGAATGACAGAACAGAAGTTGTGGAGGAGTCTTCAGCTCTGCGTAGATCTCAGAGAGTGATTAGACCACCTAAGGGCTATGATCCTTAAAATGGAGAAAGGACATCAAAAGACAACCAGGTAGATATGTTTGATGTTAATGGGAAGGTGTTCAGATGTTATGCTTCCAATGGGTAACACTGAGAAAGTGTGGTGAATCATACGAAATGGGTATTACGGGGTGTCTAACGAACTGTAGGGGGGTGTTGTGGTGTATTGAGATCGGATGTTTGTGTTTTTGGTATTTTGGAGTTGCCGTAGTTGGAAGCTGAAATGTAACAAAAAAGGTGTTTGGGGCGTTTGGTGTTCAATAAAGAAGTAAAGTGGAGAACATAAGTTTCAAACAGCAGCGTGTCTGACTTTCTTTGTGATACTGAATTGATACTTCACAATTTACATAACTAATAATGATCTGATAAGAAATAAGATTTGTTATTGTTACTAATATTGTTATTATTTTGCTATAATGATTGCTTTTTATATTAAATTATCCTTGGGTTCCCCAGGGTCCCCAGTCCCCAGTTCTTGTATGTAAAATCTGTCGGTAGGTTGAATGTTAAATGTGTCTTTTCGTTTCTGATCGCTATACGGCACTTCCATCTTGGGACAATTCGCTATAAACAGTTTCAGCCAATCAGCGCCTTCCAAACACGCAGCAGGACAGCGTGAGCCTTCATTGTCGGCGGCGCGGCCTCTTCGTTTCATTGTCTTATATTGAGTTGTTAGACTATTTACTGTTAAGTGCTGTTTGAGCGGCCGTTTAGTACAACAGGTGGCTTACTGAGCTCTTAAATCGACATTGAAATGAACACACAAGCCTCCTAACTTAGTTATTGAAATGCCTACGTTTACAGTGTCCGTTTTAGGAAGTCGTAGTTTTACTTGTTCCCGTTATTATGAATTATAATTTCTCAGTGTCACTTATTATTCGTTACTACTCACAAGTCCCGCTTCATTGAGATTCTGTTTTATATTCTGTATATGAAAACATTTTAAACGGAGCGTTTATTGAACAGACTGTAGCAGACTTGTCATCTTCTTAAAATGACTTTATTTATATGATATTGACAACTAATCATAAGGTCAGAAATCAAGGAGTCTGTGAGTTTCATGGACTGCGCTGTTTCTTTGTTTTCGTGACATCGCGTCAGTGGAGAGTGCGTGACGTTAACAATGCATTGTGTCCTAAATGACAGCGCACACGCTTTGTGATAAAAGGCCAATGTGTCTCTGTTCATTAATATATTTTGACAGTGTATTTTAATCAGAATTATTATAAACATATTACCCATATTCATTTCCCATGTAGATATGTCATGTTTGGTGAGAATTAAAAAGTAACAACATATATAATAGTTACGTTGCATTGTTTATAATTAACAAAACTCGTCATTTATCTTAAATGTTCTCCTTTGTATTTTTACGTTGGAATGCTTCAGTGTACAGTCGATTTATTCCACTTCTGAAGGTGTACATTGTCGGTATTATCCACTGCATTTGCTCCATATTGTAACGCGTGCCAGTGTAAGTGTTGTGTTGCACTTCAGAAGTCTACTTATTTACCCCCTTTGTAAAGATGAATTCACAAGGAAAGGATGTTGCTGAAAAAGTCAGATGATTTTTGAAAGTTTGGCTCCAGATGTGCTTATCCAGCTGCTCCTACTTCTCAGTACTTGAGTGATCTTTATGTCCACCTCTGGATGAATTCGCAGTTTCTTTTCAACATTTTTGTCTCATTAACGCAGAAATCCCGAGGCTTTCCCTAAATTACAGAAGACGCTGTTGATTGCACTGATTCTGTTTTAAAGACAGTTGTGATTAGTTCTGCAGAGCTCGCTTTTACTCACATTGCTTTTTAAATCAGCTACAGATCTGGGAATCACTGAATACTAAAAACGTTTAATGAGGAGTGTCGTGCGTGTATACAAGTCGGCTTTGGTGAAGCGTTTCTCTCTGATATGATCAACATGGGGTAGAAGAGACGCTGGATTGTTATAATGCGTGCTGCCTTTCGCAAAATATGCTTATTAATTTGTTAAAGATTCTAGGTAGACAAGACTACACACCAAGGAACGAGGTGCCCCATGTGAATCGTTCATAATGTCTGCTAAACGTATTTGTTAACTTACAGACAAGTACTACATAGCTCTTTTAAAAATTTGGGCAGAGACCATACGCGACTCCCATTACAGATGCAGCAGGGACAACTGCTTTTACACTTTGAGCCAAAGCCGTTCAGCAAACGAAGGGGTTGAGCAACTCGGCTGTTTACTGCGCAGATATCAATGACGTCATGACGCTAGCGCGCCTCAAAATCACGTGACAGGAGCATGTCAAAAAAAAGCATCATAGCGGCGTATCGAAAGCTCGGCACGTCAGTATCCAACAGCACATCACTAGTTTGCTCTTATGAAATGCTCGTACTCAGACTTCTTCACGGCCATAAGATCAAGCAAAGGTGCGGAAGGTGAGACAAAGTCGAACGTGGGGATCGCGTACGAGTGGGAATGCCAGCATTGACTGAAGATCGTGACATGCTGGGTGGCTTTTAATTTGAGGAGGTGCCTGACGCCGCGTGGTTCGCATTTAAGTGTTGGGGATTGAGCGCTACGTGGAGGAGGAGGCGGCGGCGGCACAGCAAATCGCACCTTCACGACTTTATTGTGGTTGACGCTGGTCGCGCACTTTTAGCTGCTGCTACGTTCATTTATTTTCCGCTTGGTGTCCCGTGAAATGTAAAGCTACATCTGACTTGGCGGAGGTGCGTTAACTCGGGATTGCTTCTGCTCACTTCGCGCTCGTGCACATTTACGTACCGCTTCGCCTTTTGATTTCGCGCATGCTCCGAACTGTGCTGTCTGTCGGGCACGCGCTTGTTCAGCCGCTCGCTCCCGCACGGCCTCGTCGTTTATTTCTGAATTTTCTCGAGCTCTGCGTGTTCTTTGTGTTTTTTTCCTCTAAAGTCGTCATCGGCAAACTTTGTTAAAGTGGCGTCGCACGATGTAACTTTACAGGCGCGTTCAGGTTTCGTTTCCACCAGTTTGTCTCATATTGAGACCTATTAGAAATAATTTTAAATGATTTCATTTTTTGTTGTATTATCTTATCAGTAAAAATGCTCGTGTGCTTTCACTGTAACAGGGAGACTTTGATTTATTTAATAGGTAATAAAACTACAAACATTACACAAGCTAGTGCTAGTGCTGCTAGACAGTAAAATCTACAGCTGGCCTGGCATTACGAGTACAGTTTTGTTATTTTAAACGGTATTTTTTTATTTAGTGTCTTATCTTTCACAACTACTTTCAGTATTTCTGTTCTCTTTGATACTTTAACTTACTTGGTAAATGAAGATCAGGACTCAAATCAGGGTAGTGGTGAGCCCATCAGGGCTGTTTGCATCCAACCATATGAAGCCATAAAAATGTGAAAGCTGCAGAGCCGCGACTCGACTATTATGGGCTGGAGCTCAACTGTCTGTCCTCATTGTTTAAAGTGGCAGTGCCGCCTCAGAGACCTTGGCGAGCAGATTCTGATGCCCATGTTGGTGAATCCCTGTTGAGCCCACTCCTGTCTTGCCACTCGGGGTGCTTTAGGTACGATTCATGCTGAAGTCTCTTTTTATTTTATTTTTTTTAAATTCTTTATTGATTTTATTGAAATCACACAACATTCCACACAAGTAGATCAATTTTACAAGAATAGGATTAAAACAAATCAACCCCCACCCCTGAGAAAGAGAGCATGGGCAGCAGAATAAAACTTAAATGTAGTAAAAATAAGCAAATAGATAAATTAATAAGTGAATATAGATAAATGTAGAAGAATAAAAGAGAATAGGGTAAAGAATCTGCCTCCTCAGTGCTTTAAAATCTTATTCTAAAATGTTATTAATTAGATCCTGCCGGGTTTTGATAAACTTCTGCACCGATCCTCTAAGTGAGAATTTTGGGCCTGCTGCTTTCCCACTCTGAAGTGACTTTATATCATCTAGTAATTCTGATAGTCCAGAGGTTTATTCAGTTCCTCCGCACTAAGAGTGTCTATTTGTGGTATCTGTAATGTATCCAGAAATACATTCAATTGTGTGTTGTCTTCTGTAAACTCAGTAGAATATAAGGATTTATAGTAGTCTCTGAATGTGTGCGTTATATTTTTATGGCCAATGATTTTATCTCCGTTTCTGTTGGTGACTGCTGGGATTGCATTGTGAACTTCTTGCTTGTGGATTTGTTGAGTTAAGATCTTATTAGCTTTCTCTCCATGTTCACAGTAATGATGTCATGATTTATAAATGAGTTGATCAGTTTCTTTAGTTTTTAAGAGGTTGAGTTCTGAATGCAGAGCCTGCCTTCTCCTATGAAGAGCCTCACTTGGACACCTGGCACGTTCTTCATCTATTCTAGTAATTTCTTTGGTTAGCTCTGATACTTTCTTGGTTTCCAGTTTATTTCTGTGGGAAAGATATGAGATAATCTGTCCTCTTAAGAAGGAGTATTTCTGCAGAGACCTCTGAGGATGTATTTGTCTGTAGAAAAAAAAAAAAACTGATTTGTTTGGATATAAATTCTGTAAAGTTCTCGTCTGCTAATAGAAGTGGGTTAAGACACCATCTGGGAGGTGAGTATGTGGGCCATAATGATTTTATCTCCAGGATCAGAGGGGCATGGTCGGAAACAACAATGGCGTCGTACTTGCAGGATTTAATCGTAGGCAAAAAATTATTATCTACAAAAAAAATAATCAGTTCTTGAGTAGCAATGATGTACTGGTGAGTAGAAGGAATGTGTTCTTGAGTTTGGGTTTAGAAACCTCCAGGGGTCTGATAAGTTGTGGTCAGTTACAATCTGTGTAATTGTCTCTGCAGTGTTAGATGTTATCACCCCTGCGACAGGAGAACATGTAGGTCTGGATTGAAAACACCATTAAAATCCCCAGCCATTCTAATTTTCAGTGTTCACATTGGGAATGGATGGAAATACATTTTGGATGAAGTCCCTATCGTCCACATTGGGTGCATAAACATTTATCAGAATCACTTTACAGTAAATAAGTTGCCCATGACCATCACATATCTCCCTTCAGGATCAGATACTACATCTGATGCTACAAATGAGACTATGGATGAGGATTCCCACACCTCTTGTTTTCTTTGTAAAGCTGGAAAGGAACATTTGGCCAGTCCAGTCTTTTTGCAGCCGGAACTGATCCTTGCTTTATAAATGGGTCTCCTGTAAAAATACTATTTTAGTGTTTAGACCTGTTAGGTGAGAGACTGCTTTCTTTCTCTTTAATTCATGATTCAGGCCTTTAACATTCCAGCTCACAAAATTAACTGTCCCGTCTTGGAGACATTGATTCTGAATTTTTGATGTAATTTTGTAGTCTTAACCAAAAGTGAGACAGCTTTAACCTTAATTTCCATTTTTCCCAGGGGTTATTGCCATGCAGCCTGTTGCTACATTGGTGATTATAATTATGAGGATTAAAAGTATAGATTAGAGGTAGCCTGCTCTCTTTCTCCCCCTCCCTGGTCCCCCCCACCCTGCTTTGCCTCCCTACGTGAGGCTGAACCCCACTTCACAAAGTCCCAGTCCTCTGACATACCTAGAGAACGAGCACGTCCAAAGCAAAACAAGCCCCCTACAGCGGTGTAGGTGAATTAAAATAGAGATATCTATTGACAATACAGTCTAAATACTATAAGCAGAACAAAACAAAATAAAATCTTTAACATTCTTGAAAGGTTAAGATGAAAAACCCAGGGAATGATGTTAAACAGTCTCCTTTAGAATAGTACAAAAAAAAAATGGGTTACTAATTTAATTTCTTCCACACATACATCATCCTCTTTAATAAAACCCCTGTGTGCGCCCAGGTGTCCGTCTGTGTGTGTCTTCTAGTGAAGTGTGCATGCGCGGGGCATCACGGCACATGTTCAGTCTCTTCCTGTGCATTCCCTGTGTGTGAAGAGAAAGAGAGAGAGAGAGAGAGAGAGAGAGAGAGAGAGAGAGAGAGAGAGAGAGAGAGACACACAGGTGCGTGCGTGCGAGAGACAGACATGCACACGCAGGCCCACACAAGACACACACTCGCACAAACACACAGGCAGGCCCACATGGGGGGCAGACACACACGCATACAGGCCCGCCACAGAGACAGACACCCACGCACGCACGCACGCACACACACACACGCACGCCCACGACAGAGACAAACACTCCCGCACGCACGCACGCACGCACGCACACACACACAGACCCGCAACAGAGACAGACACGCACACACACACAGGCGCATGTGTGCATTGTTGTAATGTTACTTTTCTTGGTTGTTTATTAAATTACGGATTTTTCAAATGTTCATTTTTTGTCCCCTGTGCTTAAAACTCATTAAAAAAAGGTGTTTTTAGCGAGCGGGTCGTAAGGCTATAGCGCAAACTCTTGCATTGTTAGTTTTCTCTGTTGTTCAAGGTTTTCTTAGTGTTAGTCAATGTTTTTACATTTAGTTTACTATTACACTGTGCATTCAATGGTATAATTAGCTATGTTTGTGCTTAAAATCTTCGTTCATACGGTCTGGAACAGATTCATTGTATTTACATACAATCCTATGGGGAAATGACTTCGGTTCACGACCAAATTTGGTTTCAACCAGAGTTTTGGAACGAATTATGGTCATGAGCCGAGGTTCCACTGTATTACTGTCCGACAAAATTACAGGCATTTTACGGAAATACAAACCAGTATTACTGAGAGAGAAAATTAAAGGCACACAATACAGTGACGCATGTTACAGCCACATACAAGGTCCCTTGCCATTTAATATCGACTGTTCATACAAATGTTTATGCACTACTGTTCTAGCGCCCGTTATTGTAACAGGCTTAATGTCTAGTATATACATAAACGTGTAAAACTGTAATTAAAATAAAAACAGATGGTAATCGAGAAGGGAACAGGGTGTATAATTACGGTACCAGTGTCATTGCAAACAGATCAGACAGCCGGTGATATCATCTTTACAATGCCATGACAGGGTGCGACTCACGGTCTTATTTCAGGAAAGTGTCAGAATCAGCTTTTTAACTCTTTATCTGCTTCCTCTCTACTTGTAAATATGTAATGTTTTCCTTGAATTTCCACTTCCAGTTTGGCAGGATACAAGAGGCTGTATCTGATATCGGCTTTTCGTAAGTGCTGTTTAATATTATAAAAAGAGGCACACTTAGTAGCTGTTGAGGGTGAGAAGTCAGGGAAAATACGAATGAGGTTATTTTCAAACATCATCTCTTGTTTCTGTTTGATAAGTGACATTACATTTAATTTAGATATTAACTTCTCGAAGCACACAATAAATGTCCTACGCTTAGAGTTGTTCGATCCTCGTATGCGATAAGGTACAGCTATCTCGGTGTCTGATTTAAAGTCCTCTCCAATTATTTTGGAGAATAGTTCAGCTACGAATATCAGTGGGTTTGGACTTTCACGATTCACAAGTAGACCTTCAATTCTAATATTCCTTCTGCATCCATCTTCCAGAGCAGCAAGTCTGTCTCCAAGTTTTTTGCATTTGGAATTCACAGCTGTTGCTTTTCCATCAGCGGTGGATGGTAGATTTTCGTCTGTTTCAATTCGAATCGTGAATGTCTGCTTAACATCCTCCAGCTGATTGGCAGATGTGCTCAGTTTAGATGCATTTTCCTGAATGTGCTCCTCAATTTTTTCCAGCATGCATTTAAGGGCCACCTCAAAGTGATTATATACGCGTTTCTCTGAGTCTTATTATTATCCTGCTGCAGCTTTTGCAGCTCCCGCCGCGTCTTCTCGCTTGTCTTCAGCATACTACTGTATTTATTTCTTTCTTTGTATCATTCTTTATTTACAGCCGCGCAAGGTGTAGGTGAAAGCACGGACTGAAAGGACTTTTCCAGTTTCAAGTGATCTTCTCCAACCGGTGAGCTATCGTGACCTGCATCACTTGCACATTCATTCCCATTTTTGCTCTCAACTGGAGACGATGTAGTGGACTGTGGTCCAGAGGACTCTGGGCTTTCGCCTGTCTGTTCCAGGTCAGTCTCTGATAGGCCGTACCTTAAACTTGAACTTGGACTTGCCAGTCTAGGCTTAGATGTAATGTTAAGTTTCTTTTCCGTTTCTTTCTGACCCCCTTTCTTGTCGACCATGTTTATATATGCTTGCATATACGGTAATAGAAGCCTCGGGTTGGATAAATACAGGATACCTTGGGAAAATAAGAAATAATAAAAACCACTGCTAATGGAGCTCAGCTTCAGACGTCCATCTCTTGCAATGGACGAGACCAACTCTGAAGTCGCTTTTTAAAGGGCATATCCATCTTGTGGTTTTCCACCTCCTCATGCTTATCTCTTCCTGCTTTGCTGACTCAGCTGATATCTCCATGATTTCCACACACAAGTCCCATAGTTGCAGTTCATTAGTTTCTGGTTCATCTTGCAGATTATCCACACTTGATGTGTCAACAGACCCTTCTGTGTCAGCAATGCTGTCAGGATCAGTAAACTCTAAATTATACCAATTTCTGCTTTGCCAGCCCAATCTAATTCTTTATCTGTATGCCACCATCTCTGTCCACATATCTCTCAGTTTGACCCTTTTTTAGACAAACACAACGACTCCGTCTTAACCTGTGAGTTTGCTCAACTTCAACATTGACATCTTCTACTGGGACTGAAGAGTTTAGAGTCTCCTTCTCATCTCCAGTGTCTTCATTATCTGATGAAGTGTTCAATAAATCTCTCTCTCCATCTCTCTCACTGATGGTGGTACGTCAATTGTCACCTTTACCGTTGACTTTACGTAGTCTAGAATGGTGGGTCCTTCCAAGAGCACCTCCACATCTGACACATTTCACAACTCCATCCTGTCCAATGACATCTGCAGGTCCCTTCCATTCTGCACAGTCCACTCTTTTGTCGTCCACTTTGTCTCAGATTTATCATTTTCAAAATTAACCTGTCTCTGGAGTGCTCTCCATATTCGCTCTGAACACTTGGCTTCAGTAAATGCTCTTCTTGGAGTGTGCAGCACTGGAATATGTGCTCCACTGAAACACTCCTAGTGGTGCCTTCTAGGGCGGGTGGTCTGTCCACGAGAACACAAGGAAGATTTGGATTTCAGCCAAACACCGGCTGATATGAGCTGTACCCATAAATACTGTGCATGGTATTCTTTACCATTAGTGCCCTGTGGCGCTAATCTGGCACTAACCAGTCACATCCAGTATTCTTTATCACTTTCTGTATAATTTCTGTGAGTGTCTGATTGTGTCTCTCAGGTAGTCCATTACCCCAGCGACTGTATGCAGTGGTGGTCTTTGTTTCAATGTTAAAATTCTCTGCCATCTCTCTGATTCCCCACCATTATCACTAAGTAGTTTCTGAGGAGCTCCATGTACTCTTATCTTAGATTGAATAAATGAATTGTTTCACAATTCCTGATGGTCTCTTTGTCTTTACAACACTTCCTGAACTGAAACGTGTGAATGTGTCAATGACGTGAAGACCCCGTCCTCCTGTTTGACGTTCAAGTCAGTCTATAGCCGCAGTTTCATTGTATTCATAGGCCAGCGACAAACCAACAGCTGCTCTGAGTTTGGGTTTGCTGTATTTCAGGTGATTCTCACAATTCTCAACATTTTATTTAAGTAAGGAAGCCCACTCTGCTTCTTTGATTCCTGAGCAGTGAAGCAGTTTGTGTAATCGGTCCAGTGAAGGAGGTCCACATTGGAGGTGAAGTTTAACAAAGCCTTTTGTTTCTCTCCTGTACTCCTGTTTTCTGAGACTCTTAGAATCTCATGTTCACAACGCTCATCGTTTTTAGTTTCTTTATCTGAGATGTTCACACATTAATGAGCAGAGCTGGTTAATTCAAGAGTCACTGGCTGATTAAACATCACTGCTTTGTCATTTTTCATTATTCCTTTTTAAGGATGTTTTACTGACAACATTGGCATTTCAGCTGGCACCACTTCTGTTTCTGAGTGACCCATGGAACTGAAATTGGATCAAAAATAATAATAAGATTTAATATCACAAAGTTTGAACACAGTGCTGGATTAGGACTTTGACTGGCTATTTCTACCTAAATAGAAGTTGATCATAAATGGTTCTCATGTCGTTTTAAAGCTCTTTTCCAGCTCTATAGTTTGTGAAAATACTACGCTATCCCCAAAATGACCATGTTATGAGTGATTATAATATTAAAATTTGAATAATAAAAATACCTATATTTTAAAATTGGACAATTGTTCACTAAAGCTACATTTTAATGTCATGAACATCTCCAGAAAATTAGGTTTTGTTAAAATCTGTGATGATGAGGTCCAAAAGTGTGATGATTTGACGTGCAATTACCCATCAGGAGTATCTCTGCTCCAAATTGATGATCTAATCCACCATATAAACTGCACTCGCCCCTTTTAACTCTGTAAAATCTGAATATCCTCATAGATACGATCCTTTTTCTCCTTTAAACACAACATCAAGCCTTTCTATCAGAATAGTCACACCTTCATCTTTGTTCAGGTCTTCTGCTCAAATTTGACATCTCAATGCTCTCCCTGTAAGCAACAGTCCAACCCCAAGTGTGTGTTTTTTATTTCTAAGCTCAGTAACCCGTGTCCATATTAAATCTTCATTTTTCTAGCTCTTGTGTGCCTTTCTCTTGTCAAATGCTGGCAGGATTCTATAATTATCAGCCATCCTCTACTATGAATGTTAAACTTAAATAACAACACAACACCTTTGATGTTAGCCACACACTTTTTATTCTTCTCTCCCATAAAACACACCTGTCACGAGTAACCTCTTACTAACCCACTCTCCTCAAACCCCGAATGTCCTTCTCCCAGTCGGGATGCAGTCCTGTAACCCCACAAATAGGAGCTCATATATAAGATATAGAATATAACAACTTAACAGAATGAAGCTCCTGGGGCCTCATGTATAACGCTGTGAGTAGAACTCGCACTATAACATGACGTAAGCACAAAAGCCGAAATGTACTTACGCACAGAAAATTCCAGATGCAGGAATCTGTGCGTACTCCAACTTCCACGTTCTTCCGCTACATAAATCCCGATCAGCGTGAAAACTAACGCTCGTGCACGCGCATTATGTAACGCCCCAAATCCTCCCAGAATTACACCTATTTGAATATGCAAATCAATATAAATCGCCCTTAAGCGCAGCCTTCTGTGAAAAGAGAATGAGAAAAGCACGGGGGAAAACATAAGAATTTCAGCGAATACCAAGTGGAGGCAAAGGAAAAACATACTATTTGTTCAAATAAGCCGTGGTATAATCAACAAAAGGAAGTTGATCGAGTGGCATAGCGTGTTGGAGAAACATGAAAGCTCACATCCACAAAATCGCACAGTGCCGGAAATAAAAAAGAAGTCACATATCAAAGTCGCCGTGAAAAGAAGAGTTGTAGCCCACTGTCTGAGTGTCATATGAAAGTTTATTAGGGTACAGAGAAAAAAGGCACACAGTGGGGAAAAAGCACGAAATGTCCACTTCAATCTCGACATTTCCACTTTAATCACGTAGTTTATTTTGTCATTAAAGTAGAACATCATAAAATTCATCTTAAAATTGTTTAATTAACCAGTTTCTAAAATCACATCGTAATTAAAGTAGCACGTTAAATGCTTTGTTTTGTATTTGATCTTCTATGTGCTCTATGTGTGTGAATCACTACTTGCTTCTTAAACCGGCTCTCTTCCTCCGACTGGACACAGAGTCCATTACATTCATGATATTACAGCTCTCTGAATAACTAAAATACTGAGATGTATACGTGATGTCATTTTCATGATGATAGGAGTTAAAGCACGTTATTAAACATGTGTTTCACTTCGATGAAATAATTTATTGCAGCAGTACTCAGGGGCGGCTCTAGGTTTGTGGTGGCACTGGGCAGAGGAAGAATCGGTGGCTCCTTCGCCCGCCAATGTCATGCACGTTGGATGGCCACATATGTTGCAGACACTAGCCGCCTCGTGCTCATGACACAAGCATTTAACTTTTGCCGAAATTTGTCGCTGTGTTTTTAGCTGTGTTGTTATTTTCTCTTTCTGTTTTATATTCAATATATATTGGCGTAGACGTCACTGCAGTCAGTGCTTTTCTTTCCCCAAGTAACCGATCGCCATACAATCAGCTCTGTAATAGAAGTTAAGCCATCTGTAAGCTTAGCGCCGATTCTTCAAAACGTTTAAAGAACATTGAAATATCTTTGTAGTACATGTTTGATTATTCTATCCTTAAAGACACTCCCAGTGAAGAATATAGATTATTTAAATGAAGTTAAAGTTTTATCTGTATAATATAATAAACATATTTTGCTGCATTTCACCTTAAAAATGATATTGTCATCATATGTAAATACGCGCTTTATAAAGTGGCTCGGGTTGTGCGATATTATAACTGTAGTGCAAGTTTACAGTGAGGTGATTGTACTTATAAGTCCTAACAGTTCTACAAGGAGCACTTGATTGGCTGCATTTAAAGTTCTTGGGATTAAACTGTTTCGAACCGTGAGGTCCGTACAGGAAAGGCTTTAAAACGTTTTGCAGTGGCTGAGACAGCGTGTCCTTAAAGCTGTATACCGATAATTCTCTTTCCGATCAGCTGCTGCTGTGATTCACACTCAGATACAGTGATATAAATACTCCAAGTGGTGCTGTGAGAGTAATATGGAAAAAGATGATCCGCTGTGGCAACTCCTAATGGGAGGAGCTGAAAGAAGAAGAAGAAGAAGGAGAAGTGAGAGTAACAACGCTAAAGCAGTTATGGTATTTGGAATACTATGGCTGTTCCCTGGACCATTATATTGTTACGAGTTAATTACAATCAGATGCAATACACTAATAAACAATATGCGTTTAGTTTCTGTGTATTTATAAAGCCGCGTCATGAAAATAATGAGTAATCAAACAAGAACAGTACCATTGCTTTGACGCTGGGTGCCGCCAGTTTGCAAAACCGAGTGGAGAACTTGCGTATGACAAGGCATGAGGTTCCGTGGAAAAGTGCGTGGCTTTACGCCAAGTGTAGATTTTATACATCGCGATTTGAACGTGGAAAGGTTCTTAGGCAACATTTCTGTGCGTACGCACCGTTTATACATGAGGCCCCTGATGTGCAGTTCAAGTCCAGCGAGGATATCCAACAAAGCCCTAAATATGACGGCTTTAATAGACCTGCCGTTGCTGTGTCCACACATGATGGTGCCGTGTAGATAAAGTGTTGTCATATCTACATGGTGGCACTGAAATGTATGCAAATCCCCTTTAATGAAGGTCTGCAGTGCACTTTAATCACATCTAAATTGTTTGATTTGTAATTTTAAACTGTGATGCAGAGGAGGAAATCAAGAAAAATGTGACTTTGACCCAAACCTCATGGAAGGCACTGTGACCCTGAAGTGTGCTGATTATTTTTACTGACTTTATGAAGTTAATTCTACACTTTTATTTTCACAGGGCTTTCCCATTTCACATGTCCATACACTGAGGTGTCTAATGGCCTCCAGCTCAGGGCTGCCCATGTGAGAAGTGAATGTGAGAACAGAAGGGCAGACACTTAAAGAGAGAGAAGAGTTTCCCACAGAACATGGCCTCTGCCAAAGAAGATGGTGTTGATGAAAAAACGGTGGACGTTAAAGAAGAGGACTGTGAGCGGCTCATATCAGAGGATGTGTGTGTGAAGCTGGAGGATCACGAAGAAAGAATTTCAGATTTTAAAGAGGAGGAGGAGTGCAAGGGGGTGACTGCTGCCATTAAAGCTGAGGATTTGAATGATTTCTCCGTTGGTCTTGAACTTCAAAAGCATGAAACTGAGGAAATTTTCAAGCAAGAGGCCTGTGAAGAATCTCCATCAAGTTTACAGCCCTGGTCCACTAATACAGGACGACTGGCTACACAGGAGAATTCTGCAGAGCTGAAATCAGAGTTATCAGAGTCTGAAGAGAAAATCACCGAGGGAAATGGGAGAGAAGGAGAAGAGTCACCTGGGAGTGTTGGAATAAGTGAGTAATGTGATTAAATACAAAAAAAAGAGAGCATTTATAAATTCTAACGGTGGGTGATTTGATGTTTTTAGAAGATTGAAATGAGAGTTGAAAACACTTTTAATTGAACTTGGATAAAGAGCACCTGCTCGGGTGTGTGATAACAAATAATAGGTTACCTAATAAATGATAAATTAGAAAAACATTTTTGAATAAGGAAAAATCTAAAGTGACTTGAACATCATGAACCTTTGACTGAAGCTGTGACATATCTTGGGCCAAACAGCACATTACGCTTAATGAGAATATCCAAAGTCATTTTTTTTTAAAGACATGTATATTTCTTAAATTGTGTGGCAGTTAAGGTAGAAATGTCCAGAAAAAGAAATAAATCAGTAAGAATCAAATCCTCACCCTGTGCACTAAATAAGAGTGAATTTGCTCAAGTCAGTGCACACCTAATATGTGCCTCATCTTTCTAATGGTAATCTTGTGCACTTTGATGTTAACAGTGACAAGAGCTACCTGTATGAGCCATGATGACATTCAGGGGGTCTCAGGGTCTTCATTCAGCATCTTGTGTTCTTCTCTCAGCCTGATCTTAGTGGTGCAGCATGGCCTGGACAAGTTGGCAGTGGTGTGAAATCTTCACTTGGAGATGATCTTGGGCCCTTCAGTCCCCCACAGTCACATCGGGTCAATTTGGAGTCACCACTCCACTTCACCTGCATGTTTTTGGGGATAAGGGGAAGAACCAGAATAACCAGAAGCGCCATTCAGAGCTCCTGTGTATAACAACAGTGGGCTAGATTTGACCCCAGGACACCTGAACAATAAAGTTGGTACTGATCACCCATTCCATTCCATTTGGATCTGCCGATATCAATAATAATAATACCATTTTTTTTCTTCATAATAATAAATGTATTTTTAGCCATAAACTTAACTTTCCATAATAAAGTGCTACTGCATACAGCATACACAAAACACATTTACCCATAATGCACACATAACGGAAGAAAAACAAGCTGAGCAAAACAAAACATGTCCTAATCATACTCTACATTTCTAATCAAATAAAATGTTCAGTTTAATATTTGTAGCCGTCTACAATGATAAGAAGAAAATGAGAAAGTCTGTTGAACGCTTCAGGTTCTTATCTAAGAATATAATCATCTCTGCATGTTCTGAGGACAGTCTGGTCCTCCTGTTATCCACGACGTGTGCTGCCGTACTGAACAGACCCTCGCTGTCCCGACTCGTATAAGGAGGGCACAGGTAGGACGATGACTTTTATTGTTCCTCCAGAAAGCCAGTGGCCCAGCATCTCTTGTGTTATAAGGTTCACAGAGATAAAGATTCACCTCTGATGCTGTGGACTGAAATATCGTTTTTATTTTTATTGACAATTTCTTCATGCATTCTGCAGTTCTGTTGGCAGGGAGTTTCTTTGGATCTCTCGGCTGTCGTCTGTCGCTCCAAATGTATCTGTGTGGTCGAGACACCGGCACTAAGCAGTTTTTGTGTTTGAGATTTGCAATCATCTGTGAAATACGTGTCCTTGTACCATTGTTTAATTTGGGGATAAAATCATTATGATAATATGTTACAAAATTCATAACTGTATAGTGACTATTCACATTCAATGTTTGTTATGCATAATTAGTATTATTTTATTTACTTCTAAAAACTTGGCTCATAACATTCTACCCAACAAGCCAATAAGCGGGCTGATTACAATTTCTAACTAATCGACGTCCACTTGATAACGATTTCTATTTATGTACCAGCTTGGTAAAACTCTTCATCCCTTTCCTTTCCCTCAATCTACACAAACCTACATATTCACTGAAAGGCTAATTAAAGGGATTTTAGTCAAGACATCTAATGCCTGGTAAATTAATTATACAAATAAATCGGTCAATAAACATTCATTGGTAGATGGAATTGTGGGTCTAAATGATCTGTAAAGTGACATCTTCCAGAACTGAAAGTGGCTGATTGTCCAGGCTTACGAATTCCACCGTTTTTGCTGTCACAGTAAGTCTTTGGCATTCTTGTTGTCAGTATTATAAGGCTGAGTTTTCTAAGTGCTGCCATTATAGGAGGCTGAGTGAGAGTAGGCAACTGAGCTACACTAAGCTTGATGGTCACCTCGGCCTTTTTCACAGCTCGTTCTTCACTCCAGTCCCTTTTGTGTTGACTTCTCAGATGCTGTATAAGGTTTGTATTGTTGAAAGTGTTAGCAGAGAATCCTATTACAAACCGCAAATTTGTTATCTCTTATAGAGAGGCAATAAAAATTTTAGACTGGCGAGGACGTGTTTCTGTATTTTGGTAATGTTGGAACTTTGTCTTGCATGCTTTTTATCATTCAAGATCAGGGGTCTCATGCATAACACCGTTCATAGAATTCGCACTATAACATGACGTAAACACAAAAGCCGAAATGTGCTTACGCACAGAAAAATCCAGATACAGTAATCTGTGTGTACTCCAACTTCCACGTTCTTCTGCTACATCAATCCCGGTCAACGTGAAAAGTAACGCTCGTGCATGCCCATGCTGTCCCGTCCCGTTTCCTACCAGAATTATGCCTCTTTGAATATGCAAATCAATATAAATAGCCCTTAAACTCAGCGTTCTGTGAAAAGACAATGGGAAAAGCACGGGGGGAAACATAAGAATTTCAGTGAATACCAAGTGGAGGCAAAGGAAAAACATACTATTTGTTCAAATAAACCGTGGTATAATCAACAAAAGGAAGTTGATCGAGTGACATAGCGTGTTGGAGAAACTTCAAAGCTCACGTTCACAAAATCGCACAGTACCCAAAATAAAAAAGAAGTCACATATCAACATCACCGTGAAAATGTGAGTTGTAGCCCACCGTCTGAGTGTCATATGAAAGCTTATTAGGGTACAGACAAAAAAAATAGGCACACAGTGGGGAAAAAGAACAAAATGTCAACTTTAATCTTGAAATTTCCACTTTAATCACATAGTTAATTTTGTCATTAAAGTAGAACATCATAAACTTCACCTTAAAATAATTTAATTTACTAGTTTCTCAAATCCCATCGTAACTAAAGTAGCATGTTAAATGCTTTGCTTTGTATTTGACCTTCAATGTGCTCTATGTGTGTGAATCACTACGTGCTTCCGTTCTTTCTCTTTCTCCAACAGGACACAGAATCCATTACATTCGTGATATTACAGCTCTCTGAATAATTAAAGTACTGAGATGTATATGTAATATAATTTTCATGATGATTGGAATGAAAGCATCTTATTAAACATGAGAACACGATGGCGCAGTGATTGTTCATGCCTCACACAAGATGCTTGCTGCTCCATGTGCGACCTTCGATGAAATAATTTATTGCAGCAGTACTGTCTCTTTCAAACGTACTAACCTCCAATTCCTGTCCTTACACAGTTAGTTAGTTAGCACTGTAATAGATGTTAAGCCATCTGTAAGCTTACGATGACCGTTCTTCAAAACTTTTAAGGAACATTAATATCTTCGTAGTACGTGTTTAATTATTCTATCCATCTGTCCTTCCGGTGTCGCGTCAGCACGAGCAAGAATGCAGTGCGAGGCAGGAAGAATCACTGAACTAGCTAGCGCTGCGGCACCGTGTCCTCACATGTTTAATTATTAACAATACAGATTATTTAAATGAAGTTAAAGTTTTACTTGTATAATATTATCAACATATTTTTCTGAATTTCATCTTAAAAATGATATCGTCATCATATGTAAATACACGCTTTATAAAGTGGCGCAGGTTGTGCAATATTATAACTGTAGTGCAAATTTACAGTGAGGTAATTATACTTGTAAGTACAAACAGTAGTACAAGGAGCAATTGATCGAGTGCGTTTAGAGCTGTTGGGGTGAAACTGTTTCTGAACCGCGAGGTCCGTACAGGAAAGACTTTGAAACGTTTTGCCATGGCTGAGGTAGCATGTGCTTGATGCTGCATACCGATATTTCTCTTTCCGATCAGCTGCTGCTGTGATTCCCCACTCAGATATAAGTGATATAAATACTCCGAGTGGTGCAGTGAGAGTAATATGGAAAAAGATGATCCGCTGTGGCAACTCCTAACGGGAGGAGCTGAAAGAAGAATAAGAAGAAGGTGCAGTGAGAGTAACAACGCTAAAGCAGTTATGGTATTTGGAATACGATGGCTATTCCCCGCACCATTATATTGTTACAAGTTAATTACAATCAGATGCATTACACTAATAAACTATATGCAGTTAGTTGCAGTGTATTTATGAAGCTGTGTCAGGAATGTGGATCTTCGAAAGAAAGATAAACCACACAGGAACAGTAGCACTGCTTTGATGCTGGGTGCTGCCAGTCTGTAAAACTGATCAGAGAACTTGTGTACGACAGGATATGAGATACCATGGAAATATGTGTGGCTTTACGTCAAGTTTAGGTTTTTTACATTGCGATTTTAATGTGGAAACGTTCTTACGCAACATTTCTGTTCTTATGCACCGTTTATTCATGAGGCCACAGATGTTAAGATCAGCTACTTTGCTGATCATCGGTCAAGTCATTTCTAGTGAAAATTGGCCTATTTTGTTTTCAGTTGATCAGATCAGCCGTGTCTTTCACATGTGAGAGAAAGGTGGAGAAATTGAACAGACAGCACTAGAACAATTAAAGACCACACACCGAGTGGCCAAACCATAAATGGCACCTCATTGTGATAATGAAACTCCAACCAGTGTGCCACCACGTTACTTGTACTGTGTCATTTATTTTTAAAGTGGGTAGTGGTTAGGAATTTGGACATCAAACTCTGAAGTTGCAGGTTCAAATTCATCTGTTGACCCCATGTGACCACAAGAAAGTCACGTGACCTGCCTGTCCTCCAGTTGGAAAAACAAGGGATATGTAACCAATTGTGTCTCAAATGTTGCAAGTCGCCTTGGATAAGGGTTTCAGGGTAAAAAAAATATTTAAAATGTTTGTGTTATTTCAGATTTACAGAAGAATTGCAGCTTCTCTCCACCTTCATTTGGTCAGCCCTCTCTTCAATACAAAGAGAAAGGTATGAAGAAATCAGCAAGAGCATCAGAGAAGCTGACTGCAGCCTTTTTGCAATGCAGTTCTCTACCTGCTACTGGAGTAACACAGACAGAAGCCATCAAAACTGATCAACAGCAAGTGGAGAAAGAAATCCAAATTCACACTGGAAAAAAATGTCTGGTGGAATGTGGCAAACAATTCACACACAAAAGTGATCTTAATAGGTATATGGAGACTCACACTGGAGAAAAAACATATTGTTGTCACGAATGTGGAAAGTTGTTCTCAAGGAAAAGCTATCTTCAGAGGCACAGAAGAATCCACACAGGAGAAAAACCTCATTGTTGTCCAGAATGTGGTAAGTCATTCTCAATGATAAGCAATCTTCAGAGGCACAGAATAATCCACACAGGAGAAAAACCTCATTGTTGTCCAGAATGTGGTAAATCATTCTCATGGAGAAGTGAACTTCAGTGGCACAGAAGAAGCCACACAGGAGAAAAACCTTATTGTTGTCCAGAATGTGGTATGTTTTTCTCAAGCAGAAGCAATCTTCAGAACCACAGAAGAATACACACTGGAGATAAACCTTATAGCTGTTCAGAATGTGGTAAGTCATTCTCAATGAGAAGCTATCTTCAGAACCACAGAAGAATCCACATAGGAGAAAAACCTCATTGCTGTCCAGAATGTGGTAAAAGCTTCTCATGGAGAAGCTATCTTCAGAGGCATAGAAGAATCCACACAGGAGAAAAACCTCATTATTGTCCAGAATGTGCTGATCAATTTTCTGACAAATGCAATTTTCAAAGGCACACAGAAATTGATACTGGAGAGAAGTCATATTGCTGTTCTCAATGTGGAAAAAGGTTTTAAACATTAGCTCTTTTCAAGTAAACACACAAACTCCCACTAAAGTGACAATGCAGTATGTATGTTCTGAATGTGACAAATGTTATACAAGCCAGAAAGGTCTTTATCCACATGCCAAAATCTATACTAAAGAAAAATCTGATTTCTGTTCTGAATGTGAGAAATAATTCTTGTATTTAAGTTTACTTCAGTGCCACATCAGAACTCATACTGGAGATAAACCTTATTGTTGCTCTGAATGTGATAAGCAGTTCTCACAACAAAGCACCATAAAAAGTCTCATCGGACGTCACACCAGAGAGAAACCTCACCTTTGCTTGGAATGTGGCAAACAATTCTCACACCTCAATTTTCTGTATAAGCATACAAAAAGTCATACTGGACAGAAGCCTTACAGTTGTACTGAATGTGGAATGTGATTCTCATATCACAGTTCTCTTCACAATCATAAAAGAATTAATTCTAGTAAGAAACAAAGCTGTTCTGACTGTGGCAGAAGCTTTTCTCAGTCAGCAGGACTCTTAAAGATCACATGTGAATTCACTTTGGAGAGAAACCTTATTTCTTTCCAGGGTGTGGCAAACGATTCTCACGTGCAAATGCACTTAGGTGCCACAGAAGGATCCACATTGGAGAGAAGCAGTTCTACATGTGGCATACTCTTCCTGAAAAAGTTTTTGGAGATACACACAAAGTTATATTGGAGTAAATTAAGAAAAATCTTCAGAATGTGGTAAAGGACTCCAGTTCAAAGTAGTTAATAAATATATAAGAATGGTGGAGAAAACACTGAAAGTGGAAAACAGATCCTAGATGTAAGGTAACCTCATATGAGCTCACACTGGAATGAACACACTGGAATACAACACACATTTCACAAACAGCAAGAATCTTCTTCAACAACTTACAGGTGCAATAAAAAAAACCTCATTGTTGTCTTAAATGTGGTGAACGCTTTTCAGACAGCAGTGGTCTTCATAGTCATAAATGACTGGCTTACTGGTGGTAAGCCTCTTAGCTGTTCTGGATGTTGAAAGTGGTCCCCCTGCATCAGCCATCATCAGCAACATGTAACATTTCATGAAGGACACAGAAACTGTACTGCCAGGACGTCAGCCACACAGGGACTGATCATCTCTGCACCAGTGCTGTGACATAAGATGGTGAACAATACAAACACCAGACAACAGAATGAAGTAGCAACAGTACTGTGTGGTGATAACAACTTCAACCACAGAACACAACTGAAAAAGTTCAATGTAATAATAAAAAAAATGGAGAAATCAAATCCACAGTGCAGTGCCAACTACCAGGAGGTGCCAATGACAATGAGGGACATATTTTTGTTTCAGAGCTTTGGAGATGAGGCCTTATCTGAGTAGCAATGAACTTGTACCATCTCTGGGATGTCATCTGATGGCCGACGCCTGGGCTGAGTGCAGACAGCCGTTCTTAAACCTGATAAAGAAGAAGTCATTTAGTGACGTCAGCTGACAGCCAATGCTGTCCAATCAGATACTGGGGAGGGACAGTCGAGGAGGACAGGAGACTAAAAAGAGAGCCGTGACATGACAGACCAATGTAGAGGGGCTTTATAAGACTAATATATATATTTATAAGACACTAATTTAGGTCATCATTTATAAACGATAAGAGTCTTTACAAACCAAACACATTCATCGGCTGTGGGTCAAGGGTGAGTCCAAAAGTGGGAATTTAAGAAGATCGAAATACAAATAAAACGAAAAATTCAGGGTTCAAAGAGAAATGTTTAAGACCTGAAGAGGGAGTCACAACAGCATGCTAGGGTTAGTAACGGGGGCACAGTTCTGAAGAATATCAATTAATATACAGAAGGAATAATATTTAAAATAATAATAATAATGTTATGAGAAATGGGACACCATAATGAATGCAGAACACAATGAAAATGAAATGAACTAATTTTGTTGTCTGACATATAAGAGAAAAAGAGAAGACAAAGCAGAAAACAAACAGGGATCTCGGCTGTCCCAGGTGATAATTTGATAAATTAACCTAAAAATATAACTGATGTTACTTTGCTACATATCAGTACATCCTGGGGTGGTGTGTGAAGGACACTCTCTACTCCGAATGTGTTGGTTCAGGTTTCAGTTTCACTTCAGCACCTTCTTCATATCGATACCCAAGACAACGTTTCTTCACGTCGAGACTACAAGCTGGAGGCCACAGGAGCTCAATAAACTCCATCAGCAGGATGGACGATTAGAAAGCTCTGCTCTGAGAGAGTGTCTGCTACACAAAGCTTCAGCTTCATTTACTTGACAGAAAACTCCAAAAAGAATAAGTGGCCCCTTCTGTACCCCCACCACTGAATGTCACATTTGACCCCCTCACTACTCGGCGTTGGTTCACTCTGCTTGGACTTTCTGTATTTTGAAAGTTTGTTTCATTTTTTTGCCACACACTTTTTACATTTCATTTCATTGATGTTCTCAAATGTGTAAGTATAGCTGGACTCTTACAAGAACTTATCTAAAAAGAAAACATTGGCCATGAAATGCAAGAAGGAAGAAAAATATTAAAAGTGGAAACCACAAAATGAAGAGGTGACATCGATGAAATACGCTCAATGGCAGAGGTGACGTGGACAAAATCAGAAAGGACAACACAGAAGAGGCAGGTACCAACTGAAAACAAAAGAAGAAAGCTGATTGGTGGAAAGAACTGTCAGTCACTCCTGAGTGGACTGTTGAGGACAGCCGTGGCATGCAGACTTCAAAGTTCATGTGTCTTTGATTTCAAATCTGTGACCATGCACTGAGTAAGTCTGTTATTTATCAGTTAGCATGTTCTGAAACTGTAATGTCATCACAAAGATGACACAAACATGTAACGTGACATTTGTGATCAGTCACTTTTGTTGATTTTTATGGCACCATTCATCAGCCCTGTATAGTGTGACACTTCCAGATCGGCAACCCCACTGCACCCCGTGGCACATTTGGAGTTTGGGACTGGAGTACAAAGTGGATGGCACTCTGAGAAGGACAGACTTGTAAGACGTGAACAAAGCCAGCTGCCCTTCCTGGTCTGTCTTCATTCAGAAGGACTCACCTGTGTGTTGGGATTGTTCTGCGGCGCTCCTGTTAGCTGATATTTCATCAGCTTGCTTTCTGCGTTTCATCAGATAACCAGCAGAGTTAATCAGAGATGAGCCAGGCCTGTTACAATGTGAATGTTCTTGACATTTTGGTTTGCTTTGAATGTTGTTTCTGCTTCATTACTTTGATTTCTTGGAGGCTTTGTACATTAGAGATTATTAATACATGAGCATTGGGTGTTAATAATGAATTGACAATTAATAAACTGTTTTTACTGCTAAATTGTAAGTGTGGCCTGTTGCCATTTTGTAGCGTTATCCTTCTTGACTGTGTTGTTAGGACGTGTTGCACTGTTGCCTCCCTAGAATTAAGTGCCACATCACCGACGCTCGGCCTCACACCCTTCATCATACGTGAGGCAGAATCCAAGATTGCTGATCCAACTGTTAATCCCATTCCTTGCTTTTCCAGTCCCTTGGCTGTGTGTGTATCGAGGTGTATGGCTGATCAAACCTCTCTTCAAGGAGTCTACAGCACCGGTCAGATGAAGAACTTGACAGTTTGGGTTTAGATATAAAACTGAGAATACCTCATGCAGGATATGCTGTAGACGAGTGAAAGGGAGTCCGGTGGGATAGACTGAGGTAATAAGGTAAGGACAGTTAGACACATTCATAGTCATTTTATCTTTTAATATTTATATATTTTTTATTTTTGCCTTTGTTAAACAAGGTACAATATTGTGCTGTTTTGGTCGATAGATGGCTTCTCCTGAACGGTAATTCTTCATTACACACACACAAACACTCGCTTGCTTACCATCACCGTTTTCAAGAACACACGAGGCACATGGAGACTTGACTGTTTCCTTGTTTAATTTAGATCAGGGATGTCCAGCATCGATCCTGGAGGGCCGCAGGTTTTCTTTCTAACCATTTTCATAATTAATGACCCATTTTTCTGCTAATTTACTTTTTTCCCCTTCATTTTATTTGATTTGCTATTTAAGACTCAGACTCTTTATCTGTTTTTTTTATTCCTTAATTCTCAACCAAACAGTAATGAAATACAAAATGACCAAACACATGACCAGATAACCTTTGCTATCATACAGTATCTATACTAATAAAAGGCAAAGCCCTCACTCACTCACTCACTCACTCACTGACTCATCACCACTGACTCACTCACTCACTGACTCATCACTAATTCTCCAACTTCCCGTGTGGATGGAAGGCTGAAATTTGGCAGGTTCATTCCTTACAGCTTCCTTACAAAAGTTGGGCAGGTTTTATATTGAAATTCTACCCGTAATGGTCATAACTGGAAGCAGTTTTTCTCCATTTACTGTAATGGAGATGAGCTTCAACGCCGTGGGGGCGGAGTTTCGTGTGACATCATCACGCCTCCCACGTAATCACGCAGTACATAGAAAACCAGGAAGACCTCAAAAAAGCGCTGAAGAAAACATGCATTATATAATTGAGAAGGCAGCGAAACAATAAGAAGCGAGTGAGTGACATATACAACCATATTCATGAGTTCTGCTACTTGAAACAAAGCACGATGTAAACCTACACTTTAAATTAAGTTCATAGACAGGCTGCGCTGGCGTTTGTAATTTAGTGCCTGCCCATATAAGGCCGTCCGTCAGCGCAATCCAATAGCAAACTGCCACTAAATATTCACGGGTGAAGGACTGTGCTTATGGAGAGGAAGATGAGATGGTCAGGGTGGTGTTTGACACAAACTCAGCGAAACTGCGAGAGAAAGTTTTAAGTGCCAGGACTAAGGTAACATTAAATACAGCCATGGACATAGCACGAGATGGCACCAGCACAGCTGGGAACCTTCGATGCATGTACACGAGCGCTCACGTGAACTGACGCAGTGCACAGATAAAAGCAACAGTTCCAAAGAGCTGAACAAAACCGAATTACACAATTGAAAAGGCAGCAAAAATATGAAGCGCCTGATACATACAAGCATATTCATAAATCCAAAACAAAGCACACGTTGGAAAAAGTCAATGTCCCGCTAAAGGAAGACAGTGTAAAAAAAACCCGTGCATGCAGTGTGTCAGGTCTCAGATAAAGAAGAAGAGCTGTTTATTGATGCAGTAAGAAACGAATCGATGAATGAAACCTGTCATCTTTACAACGATTGACAAACACGGAATGTAACTTGAACACAACACATCCTACAAATACGAACCTGATTGAAAGAAATAATGATAATCAAATCCTTGATGACAGCAACACTCAGTAACACTCACAAAACAAATACTGTATATTGACAGTCATGTTACGTTATTTTTAAAATGTTCCCTTTTCTTTTCTAGCTTTTTAACACACTACTTCTCGCTGCGATACGCGGGTATATATATATGTATATATATATCCCGATCTACATACTCGAATAATGGATACTTTATTCGCCATCAATGATTGTTTTGGTAAAGCCATACTCAGTGTATTCATTAGATGAGCGGTAAAAAGTAAGAGCGAGGGAGGATGACTTATTGAGGCATGCAGGCTGTAGTGCTTGTCAACTCTATCTGAATTGCGATCACATTTGAAAAATATATCTTTTCAAGTTCTATTTAGTCCATATGTGTCAAACTCAAGGGCGCGGCCACATCCGCCCGGCGTAATTATATCCGCCCGAGATCATTTTATATACTGTATTATTGTTATTAATGGCCCGGTATATGAAGCGCTGGTAACACAATAAACTACAGATCCCATAATGCAGCGCTTCAGCTGCCTTGCCGAACACTTACCGCGTTAATCAAGTCTAGCTTATGATGCTGCAAGTTATTGCAAGCTAGCTCACACGATGCTGAAGAGAAAAGTTGATTCTGAAAATAGAGCCTTTAAAACCGATGGGAGGCTGAGTATATGTTTACTGAACCCGTGTGTCTCATTTGTGGAGCTAATGTGGCTGTAATTACAGAATTTAATCTAAGACGGCACTATGAGACAAAACATCAGGGTAACCTGAAGACCTGAATGCAATGCAGAAGATACAGAAAGCAGAAGAATTAAATAAGAATCTGACACTTCAGCGGACGCTTTACCCGTGCACAATCACAAAGTGATTTCAAGTGAAGCTGCTTTTATGGGAGACACAAATGCACCAGTGCACTTGCCCCACTTTCCCTGTTGCCAAGTAATGTTAAACCAAGTCGTCACTACGGTGTTCCCAAATCGCACTTTGCTGATAAACTGAGCGCACTGAGTTTGCACGGCGCTTTGGTGACTTTGAAGAACAAAAAGTCCGTCTACATGCGGCTCGAACCTTGTGCATGTTTGGTAGCACATATCTGTGTGAGAAGCTCTTCTCAGTGATAAAGACTAACAAAACAGCACACAGGAGTCGCCTCACTGATGAGCACCTGCAATCCATCCTGAGAATCTCCACAACACAGAACTTCACACCAAACAGAAACGAACTTGTGGCCAAAAAGATGCCAGGCGTCCAGCTCTAAAATGACATATGAGCAAAGACAACTGAATGATTTGATTTGTTATTGCTGAAAGGAACACATTTTATTTATATTTCTAGGTTTTGTTATGCAGCATGTTCATATTTGAATTTGTATAATTTTGACAGGATATATTTTTATGGAGAGCAAAATCTTTTGGGATATTTAAAATCTAAGTTTATTTTTATATAAAATTACATAAGAGTAAAGAAATTTGAATGTTTGTTCTTTTAACGTTTACTTTATTTCTAACTTGTATAATTTAGACAGGATATATTTTTATGGAGAGCAAAATATTATAAGTTGTTTAAGGTTTGAGTTGATTTATTCACTAATAATATTCCTGTCTGTTTTACCATTCCTACCAAAGATATTTCTGTCGACTAAATAAAAATTCCTTCTATTTAAAATTTAAATAGAACTTGAACAAATCTGATAGTTCATAATATCCACGCAGACTTGCACGTAAGAGCGGGAGTCATCCGTTTTAACAAGCAGCGTATTGCACTGATACGAAATAGCTGTGTGTGTATATATGTAGATATGTATGTATATGTATATATATGTTTATGTGTGTGTAAATATATATATATATATATGTTATATATATATATATATATATATATATATATATATATATATATATATATTTATGACAGCAACACTCATCACTCACAACAGTGACAAAACAATTACATTGACAATCATGTTACGTTATTTTCAAAATGTTTCCTTTTCTTTTCATTGCTTCTTTAACACAGTACTTCTCATCTAAGCTGGTATTTTGCTAGTATATATATATATATATATGCATATATATGTATATATATATATATATATATATATATATATATGACAGCAACACTCATGACAATGACAATGTCAATCATGTTATGTTATTATTAAAATGTTTCCTTTTCTTTTCATTACTTCTTTAACACACTACTTCTCCGCTGCGAAGCTTTTGCTATCAGAAAATAAAGAAAGCTGAAGGTCTCGGTGATGCTGATCTTCTTTCTGCTGTGGTCAAATGAGACAACAGCCATGGAATTACATAACGAGTTCAATTAACAACAACAATTGACTTCTAATTAAGAAACTGGTTACAGTGAAACTGGTGGGAGTTTGATACCCCAACTGGTCATGTTGATACCCCCGGCTGGTCAATCGTTGGTTCACTTTACTTCTAATTTTTATTTGGCATCCATTTAAGGAAAAAAAGAAGCAATTCAGAGGATTCTTCAATTAACAAAGGGAAGGGAATGGAAAAGAAGTCAATTAACAGCAGAAATTGGTTACTCATTAAGAAAGTCAAGAAGGAAAACCTGCAGCCACTGCGGCCCTGTGGGGTCAGAGTTGGATACCCTGATTTAGATTAGGTATCAGCAAGAGGAAAAGGGAAGGTCTACAGGACGGTAGTGAGACCAGCTATGTTATATGGACCGGAGATGGTGGCACTGAGCAGAAAGCAGGAGACAGAGCTGGAGGTGACAGAGCTAAAGATGTTAAGATTTCCTTTGTGCGCGCCCTTATTGAAGGATACCGTGTCGGTTGAACATGAATTCGCGGACAAAGATCAAGATCCAAATGAAGATTATATATAGAGAAGAGATTAGTTAATTTAAAGCACAACAATTTGTTTAGTTTGAATCTCTATGTTTTGAGGTGTGACTGGAGTACTACAGTCTTCAGTAGTATAAGCCTGGAGGAGATTCTTAACGCAATGCCTATGTTTTAACTGTCTCTCTACTGCCATCTAGTGCTTCTTCTTCTAATTTGTTGGCGGACAAACAAAGATCAAGACCCAAATGAAAATTATATATAAAGATATTTAGATCAGATGGCAGCTGCAGCCCCCACCACGGGTTACATTGGAACACAGGGCACTGATGTTTAGGGGGTCAGTCATTCACAAGGCGTTTAAGAAGTCCGGGGTTAGGCACTCATTAAGAGAAACAGGCAGAGATATTAATAAAACTAAGGGATACGCTGGGCTGGATATTAGTATATATATATAGACTCACCTAAAGGATTATTAGGAACACCTGTTCAATTTTTTCATTAATGCAATTATCTAATCAACCAATCACATGGCAGTTGCTTCAATGCATTTAGGGGTGTGGTCCTGGTCAAGACAATCTCCTGAACTCCAAACTGAATGTCTGAATGGGAAAGAAAGGTGAGTTAAGCAATTTTGAGTGTGGCATGGTTGTTGGTGCCAGACGGGCCGGTCTGAGTATTTCACAATCTGCTCAGTTACTGGGATTTTCACGCACAACCATTTCTAGGGTTTACAAAGAATGATGTGAAAAGGGAAAAACATCCAGTATGCGGCAGTCCTGTGGGCGAAAATGCCTTGTTGATGCTAGAGGTCAGAGGAGAATGGGCCGACTGATTCAAGCTGATAGAAGAGCAACTTTGACTGAAATAACCACTCGTTACAACCGAGGTATGCAACAAAGCATTTGTGAAGCCACAACACGCACAACCTTGAGGCGGATGGGCTACAACAGCAGAAGACCCCACCGGATACCACTCATCTCCACTACGAATAGGAAAAAGAGGCTACAATTTGCACGAGCTCACCAAAATTGGACAGTTGAGGACTGGAAAAATGTTGCCTGGTCTGATGAGTCTCGATTTCTGTTGAGACATTTAAATGGTAGAGTCAGAATTTGGCGTAAACAGAATGAGAACATGGATCCATCATGCCTTGTTACCACTGTGCAGACTGGTGGTGGTGGTGTAATGGTGTGGGGATTGTTTTCTTGGCACACTTTAGGCCCCTTGGTGCCAATTGTGCATCGTTTAAATGTCACGGGCTACCTGAGCATGGTTTCTGACTACGTCCATCCCTTCATGACCACCATTTACCCATCCTGTGATGGCTACTTCCAGCAGGATAATGCACCATGTCACAAAGCTCGAATCATTTCAAATTGGTTTCTTGAACATGACAATGAGTTCACTGTACTAAAATGGCCCCCACAGTCACCAGATCTCAACCCAATAGAGCATCTTTGGGATGTGGTGGAACGGGAGCTTCATGCCCTGGATGTGCATCCCACAAATCTCCATCAACTGCAAGATGCTATCCTATCAATATGGGCCAACATTTCTAAAGAATGCTTTCAGCACCTTGTTGAATCAATGCCATGTAGAATTAAGGCAGTTCTGAAGGCGAAAGGGGGTCAAACACCGTATTAGTATGGTGGTCCTAATAATCCTTTAGGTGAGTATATATATACTGTATATATATATAGTGATAAATATATAGTGATATATATATAGTGAGCCTGGGTCCGAATAACATCAGACTAACACCAGCACTTTACACAAACACACGTTTATTATTACAAATAAGTCCCACACAGCACACAGTGCTCTCAGCACCAATCACCCAGACTTCTCTCAGTCTCCGTGGGCCGCCTTTCCTCTCCTCAAGGGAGCTTCGTCCTGCTTCTGCTCCCGACTCTAGCTGTCTGACTGGAGTGAGGCGGCCCCTTTTATTTCCACACAGATATGCTCCAGGTGCCCAGTCACACACACGCCTCATTTTTATGTGAATTGAATGTAATACCTTAACCTTTCCATACAAGAAATAGACAAGCTGTAATTCTGTAGGTCTGGAAACATCTAATGTTGTATTCCTCACTGAAGTATCGATGAAACTTCTCCAGTGTATTTAATTTTCTTTTGTATTATTGGACGAAGTATGTGAAAAGGCTAAAAGACACTAAAGTCTGACCTCACTTAAACCTTAAAACTGCCTATTCCAAAAATGCCAGGGTGTTTGTGTTTATGTTGTCAGGTGCAGCTCTCAGGTAGATGTCTTTCTTTCAGCTTCTCCTGTTTAGGGTTGACACAACAGATCATCTTCTTCCATATCTTTCTGTCCTCTGCATTTTGTTCTGTCACACCCATTACCTGTATGTCTTCTTTCACCACATCCATAAACCTTCTCTTAGGCCTTCCTCTTCTCCTCTTACCTGGCAGCTCGATCCTTCGCACCCTTCTCCCAGTATACCCAGCATCTCTCCTCTGCACATGTCGAAACCAACACAATCTCACCTCTCTGACTTTGTCTCCCAATCATCCCACCTGAGCTGACCCTCTAATGTCCTCATTTCTAATCCTGTCCATCCTCGTCACACCGAAAGCAAATCTTAGCATCTTTAACTTTGCCACCTCCAGCTCTGTCTCCTGCTTTCTGGTCAGTGCCACCGTCTTCTGCCCATATAACATAGCTGGTCTCACTACTGTCCTGTAGACCTTCCCTTTCACTCTTGCTAATACCTGATCACAGGGCAGCAGTGGCTGCAGGTTTTCCTTCTTGACTTTCTTAATGAGTAACCAATTTCTGCTATTGATTGAATTTTTTTCCATTGCCTTCTGTTAATAATTGAAGAATCCTCTGAAAGATTTATTTTTTTCCTTAAATGGCAGTCAAATAAAAATTAGAAGTAAAGTGAACCAATGATTGACCAGCCAGGGGGTATCAACATCACCAGTTGGGGTATCAAACTCCCACCAGATTCACTCTAACCAGTTTCTTAATTAGAAGCCAATTGTTCTTGTTAATCGAACTCATTATTTAATTCCATGGCTGTGCTCTCGTTTGACCGCAGCAGAAAGCAGATCAGCGTCACTGAGACCTTCAGCTTTCTTTATTTTCTGATACTGTATGACAGCAAAGGTTATCTAGTCATGTGTTGGGTCATTTTGTATTTCATTACTGTTTGGTTGAGAATTAAGAAATAAAAGAAACAGATAGGTGTCTGAGTCTTAAATCCATCCATCCATCCATTTTCTAACCCGCTGAATCCGAATACAGGGTCATGGGGGTCTGCTGGAGCCAAACCTAGCCAACACAGGGCACAAGGCAGGAACCAATCCTGGGCAGGGTGCCAACCCACCGCAGTGAGTCTTAAATAGCAAGTCAATTAAAATGAAGGGCAAAAAAGTTAATTAGCAGGAAAAATGGGTCATTAATTATGAAAATGGTTAGAATGAACACCTGCGGCCCTCCAGGATCGACGCTGGACACCCCTGAACTAAATTAAACAAGGAAACAGTCAAGTCTCCATGTGCCTCATGTGTTCTTGAAAACGGTGATGGTAAGCAGGCGTGTGTGTGTGTGTGTAATGAAGAGTTACCGTGAAGGAGAAGCCATGTATCGACCAAAACAGCACAATATTGTACCTTGTTTAACAAAGGCAAAAATAAAAAATACAGAAATATTAAAAGATAAAATGTCTAGGAATGTGTCTAACTGTCCTTACCTTATTACCTCAGTCTAACCCACCGAACTCCCTTTCACTCGTCTACAGCATATCCAGTATGAGGTATTCTCAGTTTTAGGTCTAAATCCAAACTGTCAAGTTCTTCATCTGACCGGTGCTGTAGACTCCTTGAGGAGAGGTTTGATCAGCCATACACCTCGATACACACACAGCCAAGGGACTGGCAAAGCGGGAATGGGATTAACAGTTGGATCAGCAATCTTGGATTCTGCCTCACGTGTGATGAAGGGTGTGAGGCCGAGCGTCGGTGATGTGGCACTTAATTCTAGGGAGGCAACAGTGCAACACGTCCTAACAACACAGTCAAGGAGGATAAAGATACAAAATGGCAACAGGACACACTTACAATTCAGCAGGAAAAAAAAGTTTATTAATTGTCAATTCATTATTAACATCAAATGCTCATGTATTAATAATCTCTAATGTACAAGGCCTCCAAGAACTCAAAGTAAAGAAGCAGAAAAATATTTAAAGTAAACCAAAATGTCAAGAACATTCACATTGTAACAGGCCTGGCTCATCTTGGATTAACTCTGCTGGTTATCTGATGAAACACAGAAAGCAAGCTGATGAAATGTCGGCTAACAGGAGCACCGCAGAACAATCCCACCACTCAGGTGAGTCCTTCTGAATGAAGACAGACCAGGGAGGGCAGCTTGCTTTGTTCACGTCTTACAAGTCCGTCCTTCTCAGAGTGCCATCCACTTTGTGCTCCAGTCCCAAACTCCAAATGTGCCACGGGGTGCAGTGGGGTTGCCGATCTGGAAGTGTCACTCTATACAGGGCTGATGAATGATGACATATAAATCATCAAAAGTGATTGATCACAAATGCCACATTACGTGTTTGTGTGATCTTTGTGATGACATTTCAGAACATGCTAACTGATAAATAACAGACTTATTCAGTGCATGGTCACAGATTTGAAATCAGAACATGAACTTTGAAGTCTGAATGCCACGGCTGTCCTCAACAGTCCACTGAGGAGTGACTGAAAGTTCTTTCCACCAATCAGCTTTCTTCTTTTGTTTTCAGTTGCTACCTGCCTTTTCTGTGTTGTCCTTTCTGATTTTGTCCATGTCACCTCTGCCACTGAGCGTATTTCATCGATGTCACCTCTTCATTTTGTGGTTTCCACTTTTTATATTTTTCTGTCTTCTTGCATTTCATGGCCAATGTACCCTATTTAGATAAGTCCTTATAAGAGTCCAGCTATACTTACACATTGGAAAACATCAATGACATGAAATATAAAAAGAGTGTGGCCAAAAATTGAAACAAACTTTCAAAATACAGAAAGTCAGAGCAGAGTGAACCAACGCCAAGTAGTGAGGGGGTCAAATGTGACCTTCAGTGGTGGGGGTACAGAAGGGGCCACTTCTGCTTTTTTGAGTTTTCTGTCCAGTAAATGAAGCTGAAGCTTTGTGTAGCTGACACTCTCTCAGAGCAGAGCTTTCTAATCGTCCATCCTGCTGTTGGAGTTTATTGAGCTCCTGTGGCCTCCAGCTTGTAGTCTCGACATGAAGAAACGTTGTCTTAGGAATCGATATGAAGAAGGTGCTGAAGTGAAACTGAAACCTGAACCAACATATTCGGAGTAGAGAGTGTCCTTCACACACCACCCCAGGATGTACTGATATGAAGCAAAGTAACATCAGTTATATTTTTAGGTTAATTTATCAAATTATCACCTGGGACAGCAGAGATCCCTGTTTGTTTTCTGCTTTGTCTTCTCTTTTTCTCTTATATGTCAGACAACAAAATTAGTTCATTTCATTTTCATTGTGTTCTGCATTCATTATGTTGTCCCATTTTTTCGTAATATTAACATTATTATTTTAAATAATATTCCTTCTCTGCAGTGGGCTAGCGCCCTGCCCAGGGTTTGTTACCTGCCTTGTGCCCTGTGTTGGCTGGGATTGGCTCCAGAAGACCCCTGTGACACTGTAGTTAGGATATAGCAGGTTGGATAATGGATGGATGGATATTCCTTCTATAAATTAATTGATATTCTTCACAACTGTGGTCCCTTTTGCTAACAATAGCATGATGTTGTGATTCTTTCTTAAGCTCTTAATCATTTCTCTTTGAACCCTGAATGATTCATTTTATTTGTATTTAGATCTTCTTAAATTCCTACTTTTGGACTCACCCTTGACACACAGCTGATGAATGTGTTTGGTTTGTAAAGACTCTTATCATTTATAAATGATAACCTAAATTAGTGTCAAAGTCTTATAAAGCCCCTCTACATTGGTCTGTCATGTGACGGCTCTCGTTTTAGTCTCCTGCCCTCCTCAACTGTCCCTCCCCAGTATCTGATTGGACAGCATTGGCTGTCAGCTGACGTCACTAAATGATTTCTTCATTATCAGGATTTCACTTCTCCATTTTTTTATTATTATATTCAACTTTTTCAGTTGTGTTCTGTGGTTGAAGTTGTTATCACCGCACAGTACTGTTGCTACCTCATTCTGTTGTCTGGTGTTTGTATTGTTCACCATCTTATGTCACAGCACTGGTGCATAGATGAACAGTCCCTTTGTGGCTGACGTCCTGGCAGTACAGTTTCTGTGTCCTTCATGAAATCTTACGTGTTGCTGATGATGGCTGATACAGGAGGACCACTTTCAGCATTCATAACAGCTAAGAGGCTTACCACAAGTACGTCAGTCATTTATGACAGTGTAGGCCACTGCTGTCTGAAAAGAATTAACCACATTTAGGACAACAATGAGGTTTTTTCTTGCACCTATAAGTTGTTGAAGAAGTTTCTTGCTGTTTGTGAAATGTGTTGCATTCCAGTGTGAATTCATATGCGGCTCTGAGGTTACCTTACATCTACGATCGGTTTGCCACTTTCAGTGTTTTCTCCACTATTCTTAAGTACTTATTAACTACTTTTAACTGGAGTCCGTTACCTCATTCAGAAGATTTTTCTTCAATTTTTTTGGTTGCAGATCCAATGCAAAGATCATTTGTCATTTCTGGGACAGGATTTGCTCCAATATGACTTTGAGTGTGTCTCCGAAAACTTCACCTGGAAGAGTACCCTTTACCACATTCAGAACAGGTGTATTGCTTCTCTCCAGTGTGAATCCTTCTGTGGCACCTAAGTGAACTTGGACGTGAGAATCGTTTGCCACATTCTGGACAGCAATAGGGGTTTCTCTCCATAGTGAATTCTCATGTGATATTTAGGAGTCGTGCTGTCTGAGGAAAGCTTGCCACAGTCAGAACAGCTTTGTTTCTTACCAGAATGAATTATTTTATGATTGTGAAGAGAACTGTGATATGAGAATTGCATTCCACATTCAGTACAACTGTAAGGCTTCTCTCCAGTATGACTTTTCATATGCTTATACAGAGCATTAAGGTGTGAGAATTGTTTGCCACATTCCAAGCAAAGGTGAGGTTTCTCTCTGGTGTGACGTCTGATGTGACTTTTTATGATGCTTTGTTGTGTGAACTGCTTATCACACTCAGGACAACAATAAGGTTTATCTCCAGTGTGACTTCTGATGTGGCACAGAAGTGTGCTTAAATAGAAGAATTATTTCTCACATTCAGAACAGCAATGACATTTTTCTTCAGTATGGATTCTGGCATGTGGATAAAGACTTTTCTGGTTTGTATAACATTTGTCACATTTGAAACATACATATTGCATTTTCGCTTTAGTGGGAGTTTGTGTGTTTACTTGAAAAGAGCTAATGTTTAAAACCTTTTTCCACATTGAGAACAGCAATATGGCTTCCCTCCAGTATCAATTTCTGTGTGCCTTTGAAAATTGCATTTGTCAGAAAATTGTTTGGCACATTCTGGACAATAATGAGTTTTTTCTCATGTGTGGATTCTTCTGTGCCTCTGAAGATTGCTGATACGCGAGAACGACTTACCACATTCTGAACAGCCATGGGGTTTTTCTCCTGTGTGGATTCTTCTGTGCCTCTGAAGATAGCTTTTACATGAGAAAAACATACCACATTCTGGACAACAATGAGGTTTTTCTCCTGTGTGTATTCTTCTGTGTCTCTGAAGGCAGCTTCTCCTTGAGAAGGCCTTACCACATTCTGAACAGCAATATGGTTTTTCTCCTGTGTGGATTATTCTGTGCCTCTGAAGACTGCTTCTCATTGAGAATGACTTACCACATTCTGGACATTGAGGTTTTTCCCCTGTGTGGATTCTTCTGTGGTTCTGAAGACTACTTCTCGTTGAGAATGACTTACCACATTCATGACAACAATATGGTTTTTCTCCAGTATGACTCTTCACATGCTCGTTAAGTTCACTTTTGTGTGTGAATTGTTTGCCACATTCCAAACATTTTTTTCCAGTATGAATTTGGAGTTCTTTCTCCACTTCCTGTCGATCAGTTTTGATGGCTTCTGTTTGTGTTACTCCAGCAGCAGGGAGAGAACTGCATTGCAAAAAGGCTGCAGTCAGCTTCTCTGGTGCTCTTGCTGATTTGTTCATACCTTTCTCTTTGTATTGAAGGGAAGGCTGACCAAATGAAGGTAGAGAGAAGCTGCCATTGCTCTGTAAATCTAAAATAACACAAACATTTTAACTATATTTTCCCTGACACCTCCACGAAAAGTGCAGGCAGACACTTCAGTTTGCAAGCATTGGTACGAGAATGCAGTCACAAGTACACTGCAGAGCTATAGCACGTCTATGTGAAAACAGCAGAGAATGAAACTGAATAAAATAAAACAAAAACAAAACTAACCTTTACAAGTATCATAAATTACACTGGCTGTTACAGACTGATATCAAATGTATGTTTTTATTCTAAAATAGTAAGACTAAGAGCAGTTCATTTATCAAAACGGAGTTGTGCGAGATCGAACTCATGACCTTTTGATTACCAGTCAGGAGGGGATACCATTGCGCCATTGAGGCAGTCGTAGTAAATGCATGTCAATGTCACACGCTAACGCTGCCTTTTTATCTGCAGTTATATTTTTGAATAAAAGCGCACTTGTTGTGTTATATTTGTACCTTTTGTGAAAGTGTTTCTTTGATATTTGGACTTCAGGCTTCACACATTATTACACTTCATGTCTACATTTTGTCAATTATTACTAAAACATTAAAAATGTTTCTGTTTTAATGATGTGTTTGCACAGATCGTTGTAGACACGGAACACACATGAAATGCAAGTGTTCCAAATAACGATACAGTATTTATTAAAGATGTCATCGTGCTTGACTTCTCACTCTATACAACTCTAAGCAACTGACACACAGGTAAACAGACTTGAGCTGAGATAACTGTACGCCGGTAGGGGATGTGATAGCAGGCTGCTTGCTGTTTGTTGCTTATCCACACATTTACAGAATTAAGGACTCTGACAGAGAAGTGAGAAGCGATTTAAGGTGGGAAGGATCTACGAGTTTTTTCGTAGGCTCTGGTAATTCTAGTCTTATACGAGTGGGGACAGCGAGGGTCTATTCAGTACAGCAGCACACGTCGTGGATGACAGGAGGACCAGACTGTCCTCAGAACATGAAGAGATGCTTATATTCTTAGATAAGAACCTGAAGTGTTCACCGAAACTGTCTCATTTTCTTCTTGTCGGAGTCGATTGCTACAGATATTAAACTGAACGTTTTATTTGATTAGAAATGTGGAGTATGAGTAAGACATGCCTTTTGTTTTGCTCAGCTTGTTTTTGTTCCATTATGTGTGCGTTATGGGTAAATGTTCTTTGTGTATGCTGTATGCCGTAGCACTTTATTATGGAATGTGAACTTTATGCAGGGCTAAAATACATTTATTATTTTTAAAAAAGTTATTATATTTGATATCAGCAGGTCCTAATGGAATGGGTGATCAATATCGGCTTTAAAGACTCTGATTAGAGCCTTCCTACCCAATAATGTGTCTGAATTTGGGTTTTCTCTTCTTAATTGTAATGTATGTGATGATATTTACATCCTCTAGAACCTAATCTGGATTAAAAATAAACATACAAATATATCCGCTTGTGTTAGGGGGGCACAGTGTTTAGGACAGCTTCTTTATTGTTCAGGAATCCTGGGGTCAAATCCTGCACATAGTTTTTCAACACAGGGGATCTGAATGGTGTTTCTGGTTATTATGGTTCTTCCCCTCATCCCCAAAAAACATGCAGGTGAAGTGGAGTGGTGACTCCAAAATTGACCCGATGTGACTGTGGGAGACAGAAGGGGACAAGATCATCTCCAAGTGAAGATTTCACACCACTGCCAACTTGTCCAGGCCATGCTGCCCCAGCAAGTTCAGGCAGAGAGCAGAACACAAGATGCTGAAAGAAGACCCTGAGACCCCCTGAATGTCATCATGTCTCATACAGGTAGCTCTTGTCACTGTTAACGTCAAAGTGCACGAGATTACAATTAGAAAGATGAGGCACATACTGTATTAGGTGAGCACTGGCTTGAGCAAATTCACTCTTATTTAGTGCAAAGGAGTGAGGATTTGATTCTTACTTGTTTATTTATTTCTGGGGACATTTCTGCCTTAACTGCCACACAATTTAAGAAATATACACGTCTTCAACAAAATATGACTTTTGATATTCTCATTGAACGTAATGTACTGTTGGCCTAACATACGTCACAGCATCAGTCAAAGCTTCATGATGTTCAAGTCATGCACTCAGCACTTTAGATTTTTCCTTATTCACCCAAGTTGTTCTAATTTATCATTTATTAGGTAATCTATTGTTTGTTATTGTTCACCCAAGCAGGTGGTCTTTATCCAAGTTCAACTAACTGTGTTTTGAACTCTCATTTCAATCTTCTAAAAACATCAAATCACCCACCGTTAGAATTCATAAATGCTCTCTTCTTTTATATTTAATCACATTACTCACTTATTCCAACACTCCCAGGTGACTCTTCTCCTTCTCTCCCATTTCCCTCGGTGATTTTCTCTTCAGACTCTGATAACTCTGATTTCAGCTCTGCAGAATTCTCCTGTGTAGCCAGTCGTCCTGTATTAGTGGACCAGGGCTGTAAACTTGATGGAGATTCTTCACAGGCATCAGGCTTGAAAATCTCCTCAGTTTCATGCTTTTGAAGTTCAAGACCAACAGAGAAATCATTCAAATCCTCAGCTTTAATGGCAGCAGTCACCCCCTTGCACTCCTCCTCCTCTTTAAAAACTGAAATTCTTTCTCCGTGATCCTCCAGCTTCACACACACATACTCTGGTGTGAGCCGCTCACAGTCCTCTTCTTTAACGTCCACCGTTCTTTCATCCACACCATCTTCTTTGGCAGAGGCCATGCTCTGTGGGAAACTCTTCTCTCTCTTTAAGTGTCTCCCCCTCTCTTCTCAGATTCACTTCTCACATGGACAGCCCTGAGCTGGAGGCCATTAGACACCTCAGAGTATGACTAAGTGAAATGGGAAAGACCTGTGAAAATAAAAGTGTAAAATTAACTTAATAAAGTCAGTAAAAATAATGAGCACACTTCAGGGTCACAGTGCCCTCCATGAGGTTTGGATCAAAGTCACATTTTTCTTGATTTCCTCCTCTACTTCACAGTTTAAAATTAGAAATCAAACAATTCAGATGTGATCAAAGTGCACTGCAGACCTTCATTAAAGGGGATTTGCATACATTTCAGTGCCACCATGTAGATATGACAACACTTTATCTACACAGCACCATCATGTTTGGACGCAGCAATGGCAGGTCTATTAAAGCCGTCATATTTAGGGCTTTGTTGGATATCCTCGCTGGACTTGAACTGCGCATCAGGAGCTTCATTCTGTTAAGTTGTTATATTCTATACCTTATATATGAGCTCCTATTTGTGGGATTACAGGACTGCATTCTGACTGAGAGTAGGACATTCGGGGTGTGAGGAGAGTGGGTTTGTAGGAGGATATTCACAATGGCGGTGTTTTATAGGAGAGAAGAATAAAAAGTGTGTGGCTAACTGTGACGATGTGGGTTCAGGCTCCACACTCCCTTTGATGTTTGGGAACCCTTGAACCCAACACCGTCGATAATGTAACCGAGTGAGCTAGTCAATGGAGGCAAATTACTGAGCAAGGGGAAGGTAGAAAGTGCAAAAGTGCTTTTATTAAAAGCAGTCAACAAAACAAAAACAGTGTTCATAAATAGTGCAGATCTTCATAGTTCATTAAATAAATAATCCATAAAACGAACGTGGGGTAAAACCAATAAATAGAAGCACAACAATCCTTTAAAAACGAAGGTTAAAATCTTCTCCTGGAAGCAGTCTTTAAAACAAAAAACAAATCCGCTGCTTTTCTGTATGCGTCTCACCTGCTTATCCCGTACGGGCTTAGCAGCAGGCAAGACGCTCTCTGCAGCTGCCCTCCTACTTCACACGCTCGAGACTGGAGACCTCCGATCCCTGGCTCGGTATGGCACTCATCCCAGTCCCGAGACTTGATTACCCCAATAGCCAGGTCGCTCATATTGGGGACTCCACCACCAAGCCTCCCGACTTCCGCTGCCTTTTGCGGCTCGTCGCTTTCACCTTGTCACTCCCGCTACCAGATCGCCAGCGGAGCTATCTACACAAACACCTGGGTGTCGGCCTAACACCCAGCTTCCTCGCAGCTGCCCACGGCGCCATTCGCCGCCCGTCCGCCGCTCTGCGTATCCGTCTCTCTCCTGCACCGCTTGCTTCCACGCTCCCTGTAACCTCCGCCCTCTTTCCTTTCCTTTTTCTCTCCGATCGCTTTTTTCTTCCCGAACGCTTTTCTTCCCCTAAAGCCGACTCGCGCTTCTTTTAAAATGACGAGGGCCACAGCAGCTGCAGCATTAGCCGCGGGACAATCATGAATGTGGGCAGTTCCTCACCTGTGCACTAGGTGAGAAACGCCCACACCCTACGGATCGCCCCACGCCCACTATGGCCTAACGTCCCTCGCTAAGCCGCGAGCACAATGATTATTTATTTAAAAATCAATGGCCTTTTCTCCACGAGCTGTGGACCCATAACACCACACTAACATCAAAGGTGTTGTGTTGTTATTAAAGTTTAACATTCGTAGTAGAGGATGGCTGATAATTATAGAATCCTGCCTGCATTTGACAAGAGAAAGGCACACGAGAGCTGAAAAATGAAGATTTAATATGGACACGGGTTACTGAGCTTAAAAATAAAAAACCCACAGTTGGGGTTGGACTGTCACTTACAGGGAGAGCATTGAGATGTCAATTTGGGCAGAAGACCTGAACAAAGATGAAGGTGTGACTGTTCTGATAGAAAGGCTTGATGTCGTGTTTAAAGGAGAAAAAGGATCGTAACCTATGAGGATATTCAGATTTTACAGAGTTAAAAGGGTGAGTGAGAACCCTAACTACAAAGACGACTGTTTCATTTATGTTAGGTAGAATGGCCTGAGGGGACTGGGCAGTCTCATGGTCTTGAATCTCCTGAAGATTATATTTTTTTCTCCAGCCATCTGGAGTTTTTTTTTTTTTTTTCTGTCCACCCTGGCCATCTTACTCCTTTTCTATGTTAACTAATGTTGTCTTATTTTAATCTCTTATTTTGTTTTTTATTTTTTGTTTTCTTCATTATGTAAAGCACTTTGAGCTATTTTTTGTATGAAAATGTGCTATATAACTAAATGTTGTTGTTGTTGTTGAGTGCAGTTTATATGTTGGATTAGATCATCAATTTGGAGCAGAGATACTCCTGATGGGTAATTCCACGTCAAATTGTCACATTTTTGGGCCTCCTCATCACATATTTTAACAAAACCATATATTCTGGAGAAAGTCATGACATTAAAATATAGCTTTAGTGAAAAAAATTGGCCAATTTTAAAATTTAGGTTTTCTTGGTATTTAAATATTAACATTATAATCACTTATAACATGGTGATTTTTTTCACTTTGTAGATAGCACAGTATTTTCACAAACTACAGAGCTGGAAAAGAGCTTTAAAACGACATGAGAACCATTTCTGTTCACTTATATTTAGGTAGAAATAGCCAGTCAAAGTCCTAATCCAGCACAGTGTTCAAACTTTGTGATCTAAAATCTCCTTATTATTGCTGATCCAATTTCAGTTCCATGGGTCACTCAGATGACCAAATCAGCAGGCCAAGTCTCGTTAAAATCTGTGACAATGAGGTCCCTAAGTGTGATGATGTGACATGGAGTGACCTGTATGTGTAGATATAACATGGCTGTCCTGATGCTGTGTGAGCTTTTAAGCTGTTGGACATGACGTGTTTAGATACAAACCAAAGGCAGCTGGCATTAACAGCAGGGATGGCACTTTTGCTTCAATGGCATTGGCGCCAATGAGACTTTTTGTAGTAAAGTCCAGTCTGGTAACAATGGGCATTACTGTCACTCATGAAACTGCGTATTTCACCAGTCAGAGACAACACAACAGGTGGCATTTGCAACGCAGCCAGAAGAAGTCGCCATTGCCAGTCAATAATCTGTTAGCCAAATATGGTAGGAGATCAAAATGCATTATCATCAGAGCACTGGGCTAAAGACTGAAACAAAAATAAATGAACAGGTGATAATAACAGAGGAGACTGGAGAATACAGAGGACTGTGAAGAATGAAATATGACGTCATTTACAAAGGAATCAAACTCAGACACATTGAGAGTTTTGGTCAAATCTTTAGGATTAGCGGTAATTGACTCTACTTGAACACTCACAGTCTATGGAGAGAAACGCTTAGACGACGACATTAGTCAGCTTGACCAGAATGAAGTCACAAAGCTGAGGAACTCAAACATTTCAAGCAGCAGAGCTTTCATATTTGGAGGAGATGAAGTTGTGTATTCCATCAAACGAGTGAAAATTCCTGTAAAGATTGGAGAGACACGATGTGGCACTGGAACAGAAGTGGTGCCAGCTGAAATGCCAATGTTGTCAGTAAAACATCCTTAAAAAGGGCAGGGACACTTTTAGATAATGAAAATGACAAAGCAGTGATGTTTAATCAGCCAGTGACTCTTGAATTAACCAGCTCTGCTCATTACTGTGTGAACATCTCAGATAAAGAAACTAAAAACGATGAGCGTTGTGAACGTGAGATTCTAAGAGTTTCAGAAAACAGGAGTACAGGAGAGAAGCAAAAGGCTTTGTTAAACTTCACCTCTAATGTAGACCTCCTTCACTGGACTGATTTCACAAACTGCTTCACTGCTCAGGAATCAAAGAGGCAGAGTGGGCTTCCTTACTTAGTTAAATTGTTGAGAATTGTGAGACTCGCCTGAAATACAGCAAACCCAAACTCAGAGAAGCTGCTGGTTTGCCGCTGGCCTATGAATACAATGAAACTGCGGCTACAGACTGACATGAACGTCAAACAGGAGGACGGGGTCTTCACCTCATTGACACATTCACACATTTCAGTGCAGGAAGTGTTGTAAAGACAAAGAGACCATCAGAAATTGTGAAAATACATTCATTCATTCTCAGATAAGAGTACATGGAGCTCCTCAGAAACTACTTGGTGATAATGGTGGAGAATCAGAGAGATGGCAGAGAATTTTAACATTGAAACAAAGACCACCGCTGCATACAGTCCCTGGGGTAATGGACTACCTGAGAGACACAATCAGACACTCACAGAGATTATACACAAAGTGATAAAGAATACTGGATGTGATTGGTTAGTGCCAGATTAGCGCCACGGGGCACTAATGGTAGAGAATACCATGCACAATATTTATGGGTACAGCTCATATCAGCCGGTGTTTGTCTGAAATCCAAATCTTCCTTGTGTTCTCGTGGACAGACCACCCGCCCTAGAAGGCACCACTAGGAGTGTGTCAGTGGAGCACATATTCCAGCGCTGGACACTCCAAGAAGAGCATTTACTGAAGCCGAGTGTTCAGAGCGAATACGGAGAGCACTCCAGAGACAGGTTAATTCTGAAAATTATAAATCTGAGACAAAGTGGACGACAAAAGAGTGGACTGTGCAGAATGGAAGGGACCTGCAGATGTCATTGGACAGGATGGAGTTGTGAAATGTGTCAGACGTGGAGGTGCTCTTGGAAGGGCCCACCATTCTTGACCATGAAAAGTCAACGTAAAATGACAATCGACAGACCACCATCAGTGAGAGAGATGAAGAGAGAGATTTATCTAACACTACATCAGATAATGAAGACACTGGAGATGAGAAGGAGACTCTAAACTCTTCAGTCCCAGTAGAAGATGTTGATGTTCAAGTTGAGCAAACTCACAGGTTAAGACGGAGTCATTGTGTTTGTCTAAAAAAAGGGGCAAACTGTGAGATATGTGGACAGAGATGGTGACATACAGATAAAGTATTAGATTGGGCTGGCAAAGCAGAACTTGGTATAATTCAGAGTTTACTGATCCTGACAGCACTGCTGACACTGAAGGTCTGTTGGCACATCAAGTGTAGATAATCTGCAAGATGAACCAGAAACTAATGAACTGCAACTATGGGACTTGTGTGTGGAAATCACAGAGATATCAGCTGAGTCAGCAAAGCAGGAAGAGATAAGCAGCTGGGAAGGAAATGGAGCATCTGAGAAGGTGGAAAACCACAAGATGGATATGCCCTTTAAAAAGAGACTTCAGCAGGAATCGTACCTAAAGACCACCTAGTGGCACGAGGGTCTGAGGGGCAAGATAGGAGTGGGCTCAACAGGGATTCACCATCATGGGCATCAGAATCTGTTCACCAAGGTCTCAGAGGTGGCACTGCCACCTTAAACAATGAGGACAGACAGTTGAGCTCCAGCCCATAATAGTCGAGTCACGGCTCTGCAGCTTTCAGATTTTTATGTCTTCATATGGTTGGATACAAACAGCCCTGATGGACACACCACTACCCTGATTTGAGTCCTGTTCTTCATTTAACAAGGCCATGTCTTGTAAACTTAAGATTAAAAAAGTGTACAGAAATACTGAAAGCAGATGGAAAAGACATTAAATAAAACAATACCATTTCAAATATTGCAATAATTGTACTGGTGAAGCCATGCCAGCTGTAGATTTTACTGTATCCCTCCAGCAGGACTAGCTTGTATAATGTTTGTATTTTTTATTTCCCATTAAACAAATCCAAGTCTCCCTGTTACAGTGAAATCGCACGAGCATCTTTCTTGATAAGAAAATAACAAAAAATGAAATAATTTAAATTATTTCTAATAGGACTCAGTATGAGACAAACTGCTGGAAATAAAACCTGAACGCGCCCTGCAAAGTTAAATCAGAATTGAACGTCGGGGTCGTGCGGGAGCGAGCGGCTGAACAAGGGCGTGCCCGACAGACAGCATAGTTCGGAGCATGCGCGAAATCAAAAGGAGAAGCGGCGCGGAAAAGTGCACGAGAGTGATGAGAGCAGAAGCAATTCCAACTTAACGCGCCTCCGCCAAGTCAGATGTAGCATTACATTTCACGGGGCATCCACCGGGCAATAAAGTAACGTAGCACTAGCAAAAAAAAAAGTCGTCCACAGTAAACTCCTGGAGTTGCAATTTGCTGTGCCGCCTCCTCATCCACGTAGCGCTCAATTGCCAGAACTTAAAAGCGATCCACACGGCGTCAGGCACCGCCTCAAATTTAAAGCCACCCAGCATGTCGCGGTCTTGCTCACTGCTGGCATTCCCACCCGTACGTGATCCCCACGTTCGACTTTGTCTCACCTTCTGCACCTTTGCTTGATCTTATGATCGTGAAGAAATCGGAGCGCGTGGGCCTCCTAAGAGCAAACTAGTGATGAGCTGCTCGATGGTGACTTTTCGAGCTTTTGAAGTGCCGCTGTCATGCTTGTTTGTAAAGCGCTTGTCACGTGATTTTGAGGCACGCTGGCGTCATGACATCATTGATATCTGCGCAGTCAGCTGCTGATTTGCTCAGTCCCGTCATCTGCTGAACGGCTTCAAGTAAAACAGGTTGCCCTGCTGCATCTGTCAGGTGTGCTGACCCGAGTTTAAATCCTAGTTGGGTCTCGCTTATGGTCCCTGCCGAAAGTTAAAAAAGGACTTTTTAAAAAGAGTTATGTAGTACTTGTCTAACAATTAACAAATACGTCTAGCAGACATTATGAACGATTCACATGGGACACCTCGTTCCTTGGTGTCGTGTCTACCTAGGATCTGTAACACATTAATAAGCATGTATTTGCGTAAAGCAGCGCGTATTATAACAATCCAGCGTCACCCCATGTCGATCATATCAGAGAGGCTAAGAAACGCTTCATCAAAGCCGACTTGTATCTGCACACGACACTCCTCATTAAACGTTTTTACTATTCAGTGATTCCCAGATCTGTAGCTGATTTGTATTATTGATTTACAAAAAGTAATGTGAGTAAAAGCGAGCTCTGCGTAACTAATCACAACTGTCTTTAAAACAGAATTAGAGCAATCAACAGCGTCTTCTGCAATTTAGGGAAAGCCTCGGGATTTCTGCGTTAATGAGACAAAAATGTTGTAAAGAAACTGCGAATTCATCCAGAGGTGGACATAAAGATCACTCAAGTACTGACAAGAAGGAGCAGCTGGATAAGCACCTCTGGAGCCAAACTTTCTAAAAAGCATCTGACTGTCAGCAACATCCTTTCCTTGTGAATTCGTCTTTTCAAAGGGGGGTAAATAAGTAGTCTTCTGAAGTGCAGCACAACAAAGTAAATCATTGATGGAAATACAATTATTGCAAGGCTAAGCTTTTGTCGTTTCTGTTTTCTTAAACCATCTTCAGTCCCACAATCCCCCGCAGTCACTGACACGTTTAACGTTCTCTGCTCCTCACCTGTCGTGTTACCCAAAGCATCAACACTGAGTTTCATTCAAGGCTTTACCGTCCGTCCTGTCACACACGTAAAATAAGACAAACATGTCCTCTACATACGTGTTCATTAATAATAATAATAATAATAGTAGTAGTAAACTGGCAGGAATGAGAAAAAGCTCAAAATGGTAATATCTATGAGAAGAGCCCTCATGCCATCAGGGTGAGGAGGTGCCTTGTCTCCCGTTATGTGAACTCGTCTGCCGCCCCTCACTTACATTGGCACGCGTCACACTGGGGGGGGGGCAAATGCAATGGAGAATACCGACAATGTACACCTTCAGAAGTGGAATAAATCGACTGTATACTGAAGCATTCCATTGTCAAACGTAAAAATACAAAGGAGAACATTTCAGATAAACGACGAGTTTTGTTAATTATAAAGAATACAACATAACTATTATATATGTTTTTACTTTTTATTTTTTCTCACCAAACATTACATATCTGTAATGGGAAATGAATATGAGTAATGTGTTTACAATAATTCTGATTAAAATATATTAATGAACAAACTGAGACACATTGGCCTTTTATCACAAAGCGTGTGTGCTGTCATTTAGGACACAATGCATTGTTAACGTTACGCACTCTCCACTGACGCGATGTCACGAAAACAAAGAAACAGCGCAGTCCATGAAACTCACAGCCTCCTTGATTTCTGACCTCATGATTAGTTGTCAATATCATATAAATAAAGTCATTTTAAGAAGATGACAAGTCTGCTACAGTCAGTTCAATAAACACTCTGTTTAAAATGTTTGCATATACAGAATATAAAACAGAATCTCAATGAATCGGGACTCGTGAGTAGTAACGAATAATATGTGACACTGAGAAGTTATAATTCATAATAACGGGAACAAGTAAAAACTACGACTTCCTAAAACGGACACTGTAAACGTAGGCATTTCAATAACTCATTTAGGAGACTTGTGTGTTCATTTCAATATCGATTTAAGAGCTCAGTTGTGGAGGAATATTTCGGACAAAATGAAATAAATAAATAAATCCGTAAATAAATAAAAGTACTGTGAAATGTGAGCATAAATAAATAAATGTGTCATGAAATAACAGCCTTAATAAATAAATATGTCATGAAATGAGAGCATAAATAAATTAATGTGTCACGAAATATGTTTTTCGTTGCTTATTTATTTATTTCATTTTGTCCGTAACATTCCTGCAAACCGTCATGAAATACGGCTTGAAATAAAACTGTCACTTTCACTCGTCAAAGTAGAGACGGTGGGTTCTAACACGCCCTCTAGTTACTGATTGGTGAATCGATAGCACAAGAATTAATTAGAAAAATGCTTACTACTGCCGATTAAATGGATTCTGCCGAAGATATTACGTATTTCAGAGAGAGAATTGAAGATTTATCGGAAGAAATTACAATGTTGGCGGCCCTTTTAGACTCCGATATAGATGAAACTGTTTTTGAAATTATCGAAGAACAGGTGGAGCGGACTCTACTACACTCCAGTTCAGGTGACTCAGTTCCCTGCTCTGGACGTCCATCCTTTGACATTCCAGCTGAGTCAATAGAACACCTTCTGTTATGCGGTTTAAAAGTAGGACAGACTTCAGATCTATATGGTGTATCAGAGAAGACGATCACAAGACGAATGAGCCAGTTTGATATACGGTAAACTGCAACGGCTGTATTAGTTTAGGTACTTTGACATGGAATGCCCAAAGCAGCTCCACCTAATATTTTGAACTGAACAACTTTGCCACTGATCAGAGCTGTACAGTTGTTTGAAAAAGTAGCTGCGAATATGCAACTGACTTTCTACTCGTAAAACAAGGGTCAAATACTCAGTTCTAAAAGGGCCGCCAACATTGTAATTTCTTTCGATAAATCTTCAATTCTCTCTCTGAAATACGTAATATCTTCGGCAGAATCCATTTCATCGGCAGTAGTAAGCATTTTTCTAATTAATTCTTGTGCTATCGATTCACCAATCAGTAACTAGAGGGCGTGTTAGAGCCCACCCTCTCAACTTTGACGAGTGAAAGTGACAGTTTTATTTCAAGTCGTATTTCATGACGGTTTGCAGGAATGTTACGGACAAAATGAAATAAATAAATAAGCAACGAAAAACATATTTCGTGACACATTAATTTATTTATGCTCTCATTTCATGACATATTTATTTATTAAGGCTGTCATTTCATGACACATTTATTCATTTATGCTCACATTTCACAGTACTTTTATTTATTTACGCATTTATTTATTTATTTCATTTTGTCCGAAATATTCCTCCATACTCAGTAAGCCACCTGTTGTACTAAACGGCCGCTCAAACAGCACTGAACAGTAAATAATCTAACAATTCAATATAAGACAATGAAACGAAGAGGCCGACAATGAAGGCTCACGCTGTCCTGCTATGTGTTTGGAAGGCGCTGATTGGCTGAAACTGTTTATAGCGAATTGTGCCAAGATGGAAGTGCCGTATAGCGATCAGCAACGAAAAGACACATTTAACATTCAACCTACCGACAGATTTTACATACAAGAACTGCCGACTGGGGTCTTTGGGGAACCCAAGGATATATAAAAATGATAATAAGAGCAAAACTTTTTTCTTATCAGATCATTAATAGTTACACTGTAAAAAGTAAATCTTATGTTTGAAAAATAATAACAAAAAATAGCTAACTATACGTAAAATAATTATTACTTTAATAAAAATGGATTTTACCCTTTTTATTGATTATTTAATTCAAATTCAATAAAAAGAAACAAGAATGTTAACTTATTTTTCTTAAAGCGTAAACATTTTTTATAACTTATTGTAAGTAAAAAGCTATACTTTGAAGTAAAGACAGTTAATTTAAATGTAATGACACTCTCATCGATTTCTTGGTCTTTAAAACAACGCATTCATCTGTAACTTTTATCCGTAATAAGAGCTATTTTACTAAGAATGTGTAAGTATTAACCATATTAATTTCGTAATTAATAACTAGTATTTCATTTTGTTAAGTTACAGACGTAAGTAGTTGTTGTTTTCATGAAACCTTTCCCTTCATGTCGGATACAAGGCGAGCAAGGCAGCGTCTTTTTAACAACCTACCTCGTTGGATTGCTTTAAAAAGCAAGGATAATTACGTATGTTCATATATATATATATATATATATATATATATATATATATATATATATATATACTGCGGAGGGTTGGCACCCTGCCCAGGATTGGTTCCTGCCTTGTGCCCTGTGTTGGCTGGGATTGGCTCCAGCAGACCCCGTGACCCTGTGTTCGGATTCAGCGGGTTAGAAAATGGATGGATGGATGGATATATATATATATATATATATATATATATATATATATATATATATGTACAGTGGTGTGAAAAACTATTTGCCCCCTTCCTGATTTCTTATTCTTTTGCATGTTTGTCACACAAAATGTTTCTGATCATCAAACACATTTAACCATTAGTCAAATATAACACAAGTAAACACAAAATGCAGTTTTAAATGATGGTTTTATTATTTAGGGAGAAAAAATCCAAACCTACATGGCCCTGTGTGAAAAAGTAATTGCCCCTTGTTCAAAAATCACCTAACTGTGGTGTATCACACCTGAGTTCAATTTCCTGATTACTGCCACACCTGTTTCAATCAAGAAATCACTTCAATAGGAGCTGCCTGACACAGAGAAGTAGACCAAAAGCACCTCAAAAGCTAGACATCATGCCAAGATCCAAAGAAATTCAGGAACAAATGAGAACAGAAGTAATTGAGATCTATCAGTCTGGTAAAGGTTATAAAGCCATTTCTAAAGCTTTGGGACTCCAGCAAACCACAGGGAGAGCCATTATCCACAAATCGCAAAAACATGGAACAGTGGTGAACCTTCCCAGGAGTGGCCGGCCGACCAAAATTACTCCAAAAGCGCAGAGACGACTCATCTGAGAGGTCACAAAAGACCCCAGGACAACATCTAAAGAACTGCAGGCCTCACTTGCCTCAATTAAGGTCAGTGTTCACGACTCCACCATAAGAAAGAGACTGGGCAAAAACGGCCTGCATGGCAGATTTCCAAGACGCAAACCATTGTTAAGCAAAAAGAACATTAGGGCTCATCTCAATTTTGCTAAGAAACATCTTAATGATTGCCAAGACCTTTGGGAAAATACCTTGTGGACTGATGAGACAAAAGTTGAACTTTTTGGAAGGGAAATGTCCCGTTACATCTGGCGTAAAAGGAACACAGCATTTCAGAAAAAGAACATCATACCAACAGTAAAATATGGTGGTGGTAGTGTGATGGTCTGGGGTTGTTTTGCTGCTTCAGGACCTGGAAGGCTTGCTGTGATAGATGGAACCATGAATTCTACTGTCTACCAAAAATCCTGAAGGAGAATGTCCGCCATCTGTTCGTCAACTCAAGCTGAAGCGATCTTGGGTGCTGCAACAGGACAATGACCCAAAACACACCAGCAAATCCACCTCTGAATGGCTGAAGAAAAACAAAATGAAGACTTTGGAGTGGCCTAGTCAAAGTCCTGACCTGAATCCAATTGAGATGCTATGGCATGACCTTAAAAAGGCGGTTCATGCTAGAAAACCCTCAAATAAACCTGAATTACAACAATTCTGCAAAGATGAGTGGGCCAAAATTCCTCCAGAGCTGTAAAAGACTCATTGCAAGTTATCGCAAACGCTTGATTGCAGTTATTGCTGCTAAGGGTGGCCCAACCAGTTATTAGGTTCAGGGGCAATTACTTTTTCACACAGGGCCATGTAGGTTTGGATTTTTTATCTCCCTAAATAATAAAAAACATCATTTAAAAACTGCATTTTGTGTTTACTTGTGTTATATTTGACTAATGGTTAAATGTGTTTGATGATCAGAAACATTTTGTGTGACAAACATGCAAAAGAATAAGAAATCAGGAAGGGGCAAATTCTTTTCACACCACTGTATATATATATATATATATATATATATATATATATATATATATATATATATATATAATCGTTTAAAGCTACTATTTTACACCGAAAAAGAAAATCACACTTTGAGATAAGTTTGAGAACGATATGGCGTTTGTCCTAAACTACGACCTGTAAACAACATATAAAGATGTTTTCCTAACCGTCACGGTATTATTTGACCTCTTATTTAATTCGTGTTCTGCACAGGTCATGTGTATTTTGATTAATTTTTAACACTGTGATTTATTTAGCGATGTTACTGTTGTTATTTCCAACGTACTGTTTTATTTCAAGATTTTCGCTATCGTATACTGAAAATTAGCGGAAAAGACGGCCATTCGTTTAACGGGATATGTTGGCGTAAATACAGGACGTGTGTGAAGAGCGCCATCTGCCGCAGGATTTCACTCATTTCACTCTCCACGTTTCCTGTCCTTTTACCTCTCATTCCTGGGACATTACTTGATTGAGAGATACTTTGTGTGTAAGTTAAAAAAAAATGCATTTATATTTGAATGTCAGTAATTCAGTAAAAATTATCATTAGATATTTCATTTAATTTTCAAATGTTTACCTTTGAAAATATAACTCAGTTGTTGTGACTATCTGTCTATGTTCAAATAAATAAAGCTTTTTGGAATTTTAGCATTTATTTGTTATACAGACTTGACTGTCCAGCATTGCATTATTGCTCATTTTTTTAGTAATTCAAATGAAAATAGGAGTTAAATAAAAATATTAATGGCACTACTTAAATTTAATCAAACTCGTTTATTTTAGGTAAATTTGAGTAAATTGATAAATTAAGTGTACTCAGTAGTGCAGTATATTACATCTACTCAGAAATATTGTTTGTAATTTGTTGCCTTATTTTTTTAAGTATTTTAACTCATTATTTTTTACAGTCATAAATAATGTCATCTAAAGAAAAAATAGATTATTATTTTTTTTTGTTATTTAGTAAATTTACAATTAATTTGCATATTTTGTACATCAAATAATTGAAATAAACACACAGTCATTCAAAAGTCAACAGTTTTTATTTAGATATTCTTCTCTTTTATCTTTTCAAACTAAGCTCTTCAAAACTTCTAACTTTTATTTTGTCTTTCAGTTCAAAGTAAATAAAACAATTCAAACTAAACCCACTCCAGTCAGTCACAGCACACCATTTTCTTCCTGCCCTGCTCAGTGAGTGCTGTCATGTGACACGAGGATCAAACAGTTGCCACCTTCCTGTGTGTGTCTCAGGACCAAAGGTGACTCCTTTTCCAAACTGATGTTCCCCCTGAGTGTTGGACAGTCCCGTCTGTAGGAGAAGTTCTACTCCCTCCCTCCCATGAGGCTCATATCACTTTGATTTGTCTTGTAATGGTGGAGTTTCAGCTCTCCTTTAATGTGTGACATGACCAAGGCGTAGCCCCAGCTGCTTCAGGAAGATCCGGTGACGTCTGTCACCTTCTGATGACTTCCAGTCTGGGAAGGCCATGATGGCGTAACATCCACCGAGTTCATAAGTAATGCCATCAGCCATCTGTTTATTTTCTTCTGCATGTGAACATTTTGTCCAGATGACCCAGATTATCCACACCACTTTTGGTTGCATTATAGTGTAGTATGTTCTCTCATTTCTGCTTTTCACCCTCAACCTTGATGTCAGGGTACATGGAGGACAGCACCAGTACCGTGTTTCCTTTTGCTGGAACACATTACACAAGGGTAATTGGCCCATAACAGAAAAAATGTCAACTGTTGACGTCCCTGTCCCTGTTAGGCTTCATCTCCTCTGGGATATGTGGCTTGTTTGCCTTTATAGTGCCCACATATGTCAGTCCATTTTCCAGTAAGGCTTCAGCTAAGGGAATGGAAGTACAAAAAAAAAAAACTGGCAGCTGTGACATTTCTGCCTCTTTTGTGCCAAGGACCCCCAAGCTCTTTCACTACACTGACCCCTTGATTTACATCTCATTCCCTCCTAGGCTGTCTGTCGAGGTATATTTCACCCTTGAGAGGGTTGCTGCTCACTCCATCACAGATCCACTCGATTTGTATTCCATATTTGTCAGCCTTGGATGAGATGAATTGTCTGAAACTGCACTTGCTTCTCAGACCAACAAGCTGCTCCTCCTCATGTCTATCTGTGGCTGAATGAAGGGCCTTTACTCACTGCAGACTCCAAACGGATTACAGTTTCTTTATTTCCACACTCACACTCTGTCTTCATCATATTTTACATTATTATCTGTTATAATAGAACATAAACTTTACATGTTATAGTTACCTAACACTTCATGATGAAGCTATGCATTGTATTTTAGACTCTGAACTTATCTCACCTCAGAACAGCAGTCTCTCAAGTTGTGAACAGAGGAGCTGTGGAAATCTCGAGTTGCTGCTGTGTCCATCTGCTTCTTAATGACTAACAGAGTGTCCCTACACCGGTGACAATGTGTGACACTTGAACTGAGGACCCTTCACGAACAGTGGCTGAATAAATTGTTAACATTTCTTAAAACTGCATAGCTGGGATTGGGGGCTTTTGGGTGTTTTTGATATTTGGATTTTTAAAAAGCAATAATCAAAGCAGAAACAGAAGACAATGATCTGATATTATTAGGAACAAACTGCTTGACAAAATCATTGTGGAAAAATACAAAACAGCTTGATCAATCTGGTGTGCGTGACAAGAGCCATGCAGACCTTGCTTGCCCAAAGTATGCGTGCTAAGTGCTACTTCTTGTTTTAAGGTTACTACACAAAAAACCACAAGTGTGGACTCATCGGGTCCCAAACTAAGGAAACTAACAGATGTATTCCACCTGTAGATTTCTGTTAGTGCTGATTCAGACTAATATTTTGAAATACTTGTGTAACTAAAGTCATAAGACAAAAACCCTATAAAAATTTGGGACACCAACCCCTCAGGGCAGACGAAGGGCAGGTGTCCTAGGACTGTGCTTCTCTGTCATTTTACCTTTGCCTGGTGTGTATCAATTAAAGATTTTTACTAACTTTAATTATATCTGTCTGTCTTCAGTCACAAGAAACAACACTATAGAAAAAGTGTCCACAGTTTTCTGGCACCCGGACGTGGGGCAAGAGACGGCCGGCTGACTCCTCGAGCGGGACCATCTCAGTGATCCGTCTTTTAAGCGGACTGCCACCAATACGGGCCCCGGCAGCAGTGCAAGCAGCTCCAGCAAAAGGTAGGACTGCCTTGTCCTGAGACGGCTTCTGCGTGAGGAGCCCCCCGGTCTCCTCTTCGGCTGATCCATGGTGACTGAAAGGATTTCCAGACAGAGCTCAAATACTCCCAGGCTGGGGTAAGTACTGGGGAAATCCCCGTTTTTGTATATCTCCGGCATAGGCTTGCTGTTAGGAAACATAGGAAAATTTTTATCTACATACTGGAATATACATACTTTGCTTTCGCCGTGCACTGTGACAGTCGATGTAAGAAAATAGTGCGGTACGCTTCCTCTGGGAATATTAAGGGGAACATTGGGGGCGGGTGAGTGGCACACTGAGCGCTCCAATAGTTCATTGGACAGGGGAAGGAATAGGATAAGTATTTAAAGGAAAACTTGACACAGGGCTCAGGGAAAGGCAAGGGGACATAATGGGAACACATAACAGCAAGCCTGCCAACCGGCGCTCCGGGGATTCAAAGTCTTTTATGCTGGAAGGGTTATTTTTGGAGGATCAACAGACGCCACATAAACATGGGTCACCCAGGAAGTTAATAGAGAAAAGGACAGGGTTGGATTTCAAAAAGTCATGTAAAAAGTGGAATCAGCAGAGCAGTGGGCGTTGGTTGCTTGAAGGGACAGGTGATGCAAGTGAGATACAGGAAATAAGAAAGATTTTATGTAGAAATACACAAGGTTGTTGTAATGGAGGACCGTATCGGATGGATATGTTCGATCGATGGGAATTGGTTATTAAAGATCGGAATTTGGAAGCGGTACAGAAACAGAATGAATTGTTGAAAGCAAATGAGGGAAAGGCTAGAAAAGAAAAGGAAGAGCTGTTGATTGCGTTACAGAAAGTTCAGACAGATCCGGGACCACAGATAGTTAAAAGAAAGAAGAAGAATAACAATAGCAAAGATCCCCTGTACCCTGTTATTTGCCCTCCCCCACCTTACCAGCCACCACAAGACAATACAATACAATAGAGTTTATTTTTGTATAGCCCAAAATCACACAGGAAGTGCCGCAATGGGCTTTAACAGGCCCTGCCTCTTGACAGCCCCCCAGCCTTGACTCTCTGAGAAGACAAGGAAAAACTCCAATAAAAACCTTGTAGGGAAAATGGAAGAAACCTCGGAAAGGCAGTTCAAAGAGAGACCCCTTTCCAGGTAGGTTGGGCGTGCAGTGGGTGTCAAAAGTAGGGGGTCAATACAATACAATACACAGAACAGAACAATTCCTTAATACAGCATAATAATAAAAATTTTAGAAGTACGGTTTAACAGTAGATGATATGACATAATTAGGTTTCGATATTTTTAGAGTCCTGGAGACCTCATCCATCTAGCTGCATCTCCATTTGGCCATGCCACGGCTGAAACATTGCTCGATGAAAGGACCCCTCTTTCCCATGATTCCTGTGATCCTCCATCAGGGATGACTTTACCATAGGCAGGCAAACAACTTGGCAGGTGGGCCGTGGCACCAATGGCCACATTTGGGTACCGAGAAAAGAAACAGAATAGGTGAGGGTTAGTATTCAAATATAATTATCATGTTACTTATGTTTTAGTGCTAATGACTAACAACAGAGATGCAGTATGTACAGTTAATCAGCAGCTCTAGTCAGGATATGCTAAACTGAAGTAGTGAGTCTTCAGCCGGGATTTAAAGGCTGAGACCGAGGGGGCATCTCTTATGGAAGCAGGAAGACCATTCCACAGTTTAGGGGCCCTGTAACTAAAAGCTCGACCTCCCACTGTTATTTTATTAATCCTTGGAATCCTAAGCAGACCGGCATCTTGAGATCTTAATGTGCGCTCAGGTTTGTAAGTCATGATAAGTTCAGACAAGTAAGCCGGACCTTGGCCGTTTAATGCTTTATATGTTAAAAGGAGGATTTTGAAATCTGCCCTAAATTTAACTGGGAGCCAGTGTAAAGATTTAAGAACTGGGGTTATGTGTTCATATTTTCTTGTTCTTGTAATAATTCTTGCAGCGGCATTTTGGATTAACTGGAGGCTGTATAGAGAACAGTTTGAACAGCCAGTGAACACCGCATTGCAGTAGTCAATCCTACTAGAGATAAATGCATGAATTAATTTCTCACAATCCTGTTTATTTAGAAAGCGCCTTAATTTCCTAATATTTTTAAGATGGAAAAAACAGGTTTTGGACGACTTTGTAATATGCGCTTTAAATGACATGCTAGAGTCAAAGATAACTCCTAGATTGCAGGCTGATTCAGTAAAATTAATAGGGATTCCAACTGACGACAAAATATTGCTGTGATCAGCGTCATTCCACCTGACCCTCCACTTCCACCTCCCAATGCACCAACAGCACCCCAAGTAACAGATGAACCAGGTTTCTTTGATCAGCAATATCGATATGACCCCAATAAGGACGACTCTTCTGGGGATGAAATACTTTTTGAATCCCCGATAGCACATTGCACAAGAGGGGGAAAAAAGACCCCGCCTGTTCCCCAGCTCACATGTCCACTCATAGAGGTTCCCAATCCTCGTTATAACCCCTGGCCCTGGCTGTGGGACCCCAGAACCCTACTACTGTCATGATTCATCGAAATTGGGACATTCAAGAACTAAAAGTTGTGGTTTCTGAGCTGCCCGATCCTAAGGGCGTAGAGGGACTGAAGTTTGTTGAACAGCTTGAGCAATTGGACAGTATGTAAGCCTAATGCTGCAGAGTGGGCCTAAGTATTAAGGCGGAAACTTCGGCACCACCTGGGCGACTGTGAGTCGGGGACATAGAAACGGTGCGCCTTGGGCGTGGAATCAAAGCTTTCATCGAGGAGAGGGGGCGCCGGTGGAGAGGCTGATTTTGAGATACAATGGGAGTCATTGAGACAAAATATTTCAGAAAAATATAAGAAAAGCACAGACTGGTCTCTTATCTCTGCCGCTAAACAAAAGAAAGATGAGACAGTTGATGAGTGGGCACATAGAATTCAAGACCTTATGGCTAATCACTCAGGTTTGGAGAATGCAGATGATCGAACTCGTGCTGCAGTTCCTCTTTTTGTCTCAGGACTAAGATCTGACATACAGACCAAAGTGAGTATTTCCTGTATTGGATGGGAGAGCGCTACATTTGAGGAAGTTAAGCGACACGCGGAACATGCTGGAAAACAAAGCAAGCAAAAAGAGTCTGACACTCAGACTAAGCTAATAGCCGCCCAGATGAACTATTACACAGGAGGATCTTTAGCAAGAGGACGAGGAGCTGGTTTTCGGGGTCGAGGAAGAGGAAGAGGAAGAGGGTGAGGCCGAGGTTTTGGAGCCCCGTCTGTTGAACAATCAAGAAACCCCTTTACACCCTCCTCCTTTAATCTCAATATGAACCTAGACATTTCCGTCGGGATTGTCCTCAGAAACTGCAATACTCCCCGGCACACCCTCCCCCGCCTGTTTTTCCTGACACACCAGATCAACAGCATTGGGCATAGGAACACGCAGGGACCCCCAGCCACTCGCTTCAGTTGCCACTGCTCACTCAAAACTCAGAGACTGATCCTTTATTGACGTTGCTTGTTAATGGCACTGAGACTGTTTTTCTTGTCGACACTGGGGCCACTCGGTCCACCCTCTCGCTGGCTAAGGTCCCTGCCTTGGGCGAAACTGTAACCGTGCTTACTCCATCTGGACAACCACATGTTTTACTGGTCTCCACACCCCTTCGAGTTCAGCTGCTTTCTGGTGGTTCCATTTTAACACACCGATTTCTTTTAAATCAGCTCTGTCCTGTTAATCTTCTAGGAAGGGATCTCATGATGAAGTTTTCTCTCTCTATTTCTATGACTAACCAAGGATTTTCCTGCTCATCCCCCCAGTTACTGTGCCAAATCGCCCCTCACCCCAAACCCTCTTTTGCAGCATGGACTCTAAATATTTCCCCACACACCATTCTTCTTAAAGCCTTTCACTTTTTTCCCTCCTTTCTTTTTCCCCACTTGCAGGTCCCTAACACTTTACACTGTACTGCTCAATATTTCCCTGTAGAAGTAGACACCCCCTGGCTAGAATCTTTTCTTTCTTTAGGCACTTGCCCCGAAACCCTTCACATCCCCTGTATCTTCATTTCATCCACAAGAGCTGCTGCGTCCATCCATCTTATGTGTTCACAAAGTATTTTCTATCTTGGAGGTGCAGTACCCCATGTTTCTTTAGCCAAATCAAGTACTGTCCATTGGGTGGAAATCAGACCATGGGTAGAACAATGTCTTAATAGAACAGACTGGTTACAAGTTGCCCCTGGTATTTTTGATACCTCAGACCATTTAATAACTAAAGTTGTGCTTCAAACTGATTTTTTAGTACATTGTGCTTTGTGCCGTCCTTCCCTTTCTGTTTTTTCATTGCAAACCACTTCCCCTTCTTGGCTCTCTATGCTCCCTGATTCACTGTGGTCCCAGGGAAAGAATGATTATGGAAGGATAGCCAATTGTGAGCCTCTGGTGATCTATTCAAAATCTTCCTTCTGCCCACACCGTGCCCAGTATCCTCTGTCTCCCAAAGCAGAGGCTGGCATCTCCGCCATACATTCTTATCTCGTGAAACGCGGAGGATTATTCCAATTAATTATTCTCCGGTCAATTCCCCTATTTTACCTATAAAAAAGGCTGACGGTTCATGGCGTTTTGTTCAAGATTTACGACAAGTTAATTCTGCAATCTTTCCTAGGGCCCCTATTGTTCCTAATCCTTCCACTATTCTCTCTACAATCCCTCCCTCTGCTCGTTACTTTTCAGTGATTGATTTAGCCAATGCTTTCTTTTCCATCCCTGTACACCCTGATTCTCAATTTTGGTTTGCTTTTACTTTCCAAAGCCGCCGCTGGACATGGACTGTCATGCCTCAGGGATATACTGAAGCCCCTTGTGTATATGTACAAGCGCTTTCTCAAAATTTAGAAGGGTTCTGGCCAGATCGAGGTAGTATATTGTTACAGTATGTAGATGACATTATGTTATGTAGTTCTACGGAAGAAGATTGTGCACATGATACTCAGAAACTATTGTTGTTTCTGGGGGACAATGGCCATAAAGTCTCAAAGGCTAAACTGCAGTTAATTCAAACAACTGTAAAATATCTAGGTCATGACATCACGTGGAACAAGAGCTCTCTCTAGCGATCACATTAACACCATTCAAAATCTTCCCAGACCTGTCACAAAAGAACAGGTTCTGTCTGTATTGGGCATTCTAGGTTACTGCTGGCAATGGATTTTAATTTCACTGAAAGAGCACAGCCGTTGCAACAACTGGCTAATACCCCGGCATCCCTCTCTCTGGCCAGGTGCAATGGAATGAACAGGCTGAGAAGGCTCTCTGTGACTTAAAAACTGCCCTTATCTCTGCGCCTGCGCTTGGCCTTCCAGATCACACTCGTCCATTCACTCTATTTGTGGACGAAAAGGGGGGATATATGAATGCTGTCCTAACACAAATACATGGGGACAAACAAAGGCCAATAGCTTATTTTTCGAAAAAATTGGATCCTGTGGCTGCAGCACTTCCGCCTTGCCTTAGGGCTGTGGCTGCCACAACAGAAGCTGTGCTAGCCAGTACAGATATAGTGCTCATGAGCCCCCTAACAGTAAAGGTGCCTCACGCTGTACACTCCATTTTAGTACAGGCTAAGACCTCACATCTCACTACTGCTAGGGCAATACACTATCAGAATGTACTCTGTACTTTGTCAAATCTCACAATTGAAAGATGCTCCACTTGAAATCCAGCCACTCTTCTCCAAACTAACAACGAAGGAGAACCGCGTAATTGCCATGATGAAAAAGCAAAGGTTGTAAAGCCTCGAGTAGATCTACAGGAAACACCTTTAGAAAATGGAGAAATGGTTTTTGTGGACGGATGTTCCTTGTGATTGGAAAATGGAGCACCCTCAACCAGTTACGCAGTGGTCCAAGGGGACCGCCTGCTGGAAGCAAATCGAATTTCATCAAGTTTAAGTGCACAAGCAGCTGAATTAATAGCGCTCACTCGAGCATGCCAGCTGTCCGAAGGAAAAATTATAACTATCTATACAGATTCCAGATATGCCTTTGGAGTCTGCCATGATCATGGAGCATTATGGAAACTCAGGGGATTTAAGACCAGTACTGGCAAGCCCATCCAACATCAAAAGTTAATCGAATCCCTGTTAGAAGCCATAACTAAACCATCAAAGCTAGCGATCGTTAAATGTCAAGCTCACACAGGAAAACAGGATCCTGTCAGCAATGGAAATTAATTAGCAGATTATTTTGCTAAAAAGGCTGCATACAGTAACACACCATTCTCTTTATTCCAACAGAGAAATGACCAGGACCCTGATAATCAAATTACTTCTTTACAGAGTGCAGCCATGGACATTGATAAGAGAAAATGGTCCAAAGAAGGGTCCCTCTCTGATGGAGTCTGGACTCATAAGCAAACTAACAAACCTTTTCTCCCAAAGGCTTCCTTTCCAGGTATGGCAAAAATAGCCCATGGCCTCGACCATGCTGGAAGAGATGCCATGGTTCGAGATGTTGAAAAACATTGGGAAGCTGTAGGCTTCTCTACATATGCAGAGCAGTTCTGCAGACGCTGTGCATTATGTCAAAAGTTTAATGTAGGTAAACGCACCCAGGTAAGTCCCGCCGTTACTCCTAATCCAATGGGTCCGTTTGAACACCTTCAAATGGATTTCATTGAACTAACTCCGTCTAAAGGTTACCGTTATTGCCTTGTGATTGTCGATGTGTTCTCCCGATGGGTAGAAGCTTTCCCTTCTAAACACAATGATGCTAAAACAGTAGCCAAATCTCTGATTAAAGAAATTATTCCTAGATGGGGCATACCGCAGAAATTACAAACAGATAATGGCACTCACTTTGTGAATTCCATTATAAATGAATTAACTACCTGGCTTCAAATCAATGTATATCATTATTGTAAATACCATCCACAGAGTGGGGGTATCGTGGAACGGTGCAATGGTACCCTAAAAGCCAAACTTGCAAAAATTTCAGAACAAACCAATTTATTTTGGCCGGACCATCTACCCCTGGCTCTAATGGGATTGAGAGGAAGGACACACCGACAATTGGGTCTATCACCATTTGAAATTCTGACCGGACGTCCCATGCCCGTTGGCATGGTTGTGGGTAATGTGAATTTGCACACTGTGGACAATGATCTTCTCTCCAGTCTTGCAGGTCTCCGAGCCTCGTTGAAGGACATCCACCAGCAGGTTAATTAGGCCTGGAGGACAAGCCCACCTACTAAGGATTCATCAATTCCCTTGGGTACTTGGATCCTGGTTCGGGACACTCGAAGGAAACATTGGCATCAGCCTAGGTGGAGAGGACCGTTCCAAGTTCTTCTGTCCACACCACACGCCATAAAGGTTGAAGGATTGCCCGCCTGGATTCACGTTTCACACTGCAAAAGATGGCACCCTTAATATACATACTCTTATTGTTTTTCCTTCCATTATCCACTTCACGGGTGACACTGACTTTCCAGGTGGAAAAGGTTGACTTTTGTGCAATCGCCCCCTGTACTGGCAGACAGGAACAATGGGAATGGCTTGACAAATATGTTTGTGTAAGCTACCCTTGGTATGACTCTGATTCAGGTTCCTCCTCAGAGGACTCTGAATGTGGATTTTGGAGCGACGTGTTTGCAAATACAGGACCAAATGACTGGGGTTATGAACCTTGGCAGGCTACACAGTATGGCCTAAAAACTCGATTCTCTATTTTAAAAGGACACGCCCCTCATGAGTGTGCCGAGAATCATTGTAACCCATTAATCATTACTCTGAAGAATCCTTTTTTGCATGATTCAGGAACTTATGTCTTAGCTGCATATGCAAGTGGTTATGATCCCCAAGGATTTTTTCAAATTAAGGTCAGGACACCCGCTCTCTCTCCCCCGTCCCCCTCTCTTACTCAGTTTCTCACCACTGTGTCCGCAAGCGACGAAAAACCCCTGGTTCAGATTTTGAATCTAACTACCTTAACCAGTACTTTCTCTGTGGAGACAGGCTATGGGGATCAGAATAGATGGTTGCAGTGGGTAATCTATTCAGCAAAACAGGTTAACCGTTCACATTGCTACGCTTGTGCAGCCGCACGCTCTCATTTAGCTACAGTCCCTTTCCCACTATCCAACATTTCTGACCCCACTGGGTTACCTTGTCTTCTCTACTTATTTACTAACCCCAAAACCCCCACTAATTCCAATTGGGCTACTCTATCTTTTCTTTTCCCCCCCAAACGTCATATGACTACCCCCATGTTTCAGTCTCACGAAGGCAATTTCACATGTTTTAAATCAAATGGAACTGCTTGGGTAGGAGAATTACCTTCTTCCTTCTGCTCCCAAACCTTCCATGTCAACTCCTCCTCTTTTAATTCCACTCTTTCAAAATTTTTGCTTTCCCAAACTACCCCTAGGTCTGATATTTGGTGGATGTGCCGCAGGTCAAAACTATTTGATATCTCGGCCCAGGAGTATATATTGATTCCATAGGAGTCCCCAGAGGAGTCCCAGATAAATTTAAAGCCAGGGATCAGGTAGCTGCTGGGTTCGAGTCCATAATACCTTAGATCACCATCAATAAAATTGTCGATTGGATCAATTATCTGTATTATAACCAACAACGATTCCTTAATTTCACAAAAGATGCCGTTGAAGGAATTCATGAGCAGTTGGATCGTACCTCTCTAATGACCTGGCAGAACAGGTTGGCCCTAGATATGCTTTTAGCAGAGAAAGGCGGTGTCTGTGCAATGTTTGGAGACATTTGCTGCACCTATATTCCCAATAATACTGCTCCTGATGGCTCTATCACTCGTGCATTAGCCGGTCTTACTGCCCTTTCTAATGAACTTGCCACTAACTCTGGCATCCCTAACCCTTGGGATCAGTGGTTTAGGTCCACTTTCGGGTCCTGGTGCCAATGGCTAAAGTTAGTGTTTATTTCTTTGGCAGTAGCATTTATCATCCTTCACCTTGTTGGATGTTGATTCAAAGCATCATGATGCACCAACATTGATGGACTGAAAGCCAGAAGTCTACGTGACCATCATCATCAGGTCCTTCCATGAAAACCCTAAATACAAAGAGGACTGTTTGATTTACGTTAGGTAGATTGTCCAGAGGGGACTGGGCGGTCTCTTGGTCTGGAACCCCTAAAGATTTTATTTTTTTCTCCAGCCTTTGGAGCTTTTTTTGTTTTTTCTGTCCACCCTGGCCATCGGACCTTACTCTTATTCTATGTTAATTAATGTTGACTTATGTTTATCTTTTATTGTGTCTTCTATTTCTCTATTCATTTTGTAAAGCACTTTGAGCTACATTTTTTTGTATGAATATGTGCTATATAAATAAATGTTGATTGATTGATTGATTGATTCATTCATTCCTCTTATTCGCTATATTGTATCTAAGTACTTCACTGCTTCCATGGCCAAGGCCTTTTTGTTACACGAGGAACGTATACTCCAAATTGCTTCTTTAGTTTCCACATCCCCTTTCCCCTCTCCTCCTCCTTCCCCACTTCTTGCCTCCGGCGTCTAACTTTCCCTTATCCCTTGTCACGCACAGATTGTTCAAAAGGGGGGAATGTGGAAAAATACAAAACAGCTTGATCAATCTGGTGTACGTGACAAGGGTCATAAAGACCCTGCGTGCCCAAAGTATGCGTGCTAAGTGCTACTTCTTGTTTTAAGGTTACTATACAATAAAAAACCACAAGTGTGGACTCATCGAGCCCCAAACTAAGGAAACTAACAGATGTATTCCACCTGCAGATTTCTGTTAGTGCTGATTCAGGCTAATATTTTGAAATACTTGTGTAACTAAAGTCATAAGACAAAAACCCTATAAAAATTTGGGACACTGACCCCTCAGGGCAGATGAAGGGTGGTGTCCTAGGACTGTGCTTCTCTGTCATTTTACCTTTGCTTGGTGTGTATCAATTAAAGATTTTTTACTAACTTTAATTATATTTCTCTGTCTTCAGTCACAAGAAACAACACTATAGAAAAAGTGTCCACATCATAAAAATAGGAATGATAAAAAAGCAACTGTGAGGTATAACAAAATATATACCTCTGGGGTCCTCAAAGACCCCAGTCAGTAGGATGAGGGTTAAGCATGTTGGACAGTAGTTTATGTGACGTTTATCTACAATACAAATTCAGTACGACACCAGGGTCTTCAAACACTCAAATATGAAGCTTATTACATTTTACAGTGAAACTCTTTACATACACAATACAATTAGGGGTGTGTGCCCCCTGGACGACTACAGAGGCCCTCCCTTGAGAGCTTGATTTGCTCACTGTTGGTCTGTAATAGGAGGATCAATGACGTGACCCTCTGGGGTCTTCATTGAGAGATAGTTACGATAAAACTGAGCCACCTAATGGGGTAAATAATGCAGTGGTTCTCAACCTGTGGGGTGGGACCCCTAGAGGGTCGCGAAGTAACAAAGTGGGGGGCGCGAAGATGTGAAAAAAAGAAAAGAAGTATCAAAAATATGAAAAAAACATCTGTTGAAACCAAAACAAATTAACTTAAACTACATTCTGATACTGGAACAATAAATATAGAGTTAGATAAATGTTGATAAAAGTTAAGTAGGTATAATAAAATATGTGTCTACATTTCAAAAACATGTTAGGGGGGTGTGATTAAAACTATTATGAAAACTCGGGTCACAAATACTTAAAGGTTGAGAAATGCTGGAATAATGAGCTCCGCACAACTGAACAACTACTACTGTTCTGGATGGAGACAGTATATTATATTTGATATATGCACATTAAATTGGTTTAATTGACACGAGAGTATCATTGTATTCTTGTAATTTAGATGAAAAATCATATTGATAAATGTATTCTATATGACGTATGGTTTTAAAGAAAAAGTAAGCGTTTCATAAAAAAGGCTGTACGATTTATCTAATCTGTTTATATATAAAGTTGATATATGACAATATATCTTTGACACAATGTATTAGTCAATGGAAATCACAGCAATCCACAAGAACAATAATGAATTGTCTGCAAACCTGAATTGTCGTTTCAATCCATCACTTAACCATATCAACTGAAGTGTGTGGTGTCAATACAAATTACAAAATATAACTAGAGAGTTAAGTGTCAGAGAGACTCTCACAAATATCGAGCTCAATGCCTTCGAGTGTGTTGAGGCTTCACAAAGCCTCCTTTACCTGCTCAGGTCTGCTCAGCACTTCGACCGCCTTGACGGTTCATTAGGCAGGGCGCATGTCTGTTCGGTGTTTCGACTCTTTATTCCTGAGCTCCGTTTGAAGTACATAAGGTGTCAGCAGAGTTCAAAAACTCGATAGAATTGACAGAGAAATGAATGTGGATGAGCAATACATTTTAAAATGATTGTGCCCTATATTACTTAGTGACAAGAAACAAAAGTATAAATTATACATCAGACAAATGGCGACTTGCAGAATGTGCTGCAGAGAAGAGCTTTAGTAATACGGGTAATGACATCTCTCCCACTATAATACTCACTTCTTATTAATATCTCTTCTTTGCATCTTGCAACGTTTTCATGCAATGTTTATTTTTCTTCAAAACGGTATGTCATATAATATACATCTATATATATACATCTATATATATATATATATTGTGACGGACAGCCGGGTCCCATGCCCGGCCGGGACGCCTCTGCCGCATATGTCCCGGGGGAGCCATCATGGACATTGCAATACCTTCCCCGGGGCGCTTGGGGGCAGTCTCCCTGGCAGTGGATTCCTCCTCAATCTCCCCCGTGGCTCCATGGGACATGGAGTCCACAACAGCAGCCCGGTTGGGAGATGGGGTGGCCGCTGGGGGGTGCTGCAGAGAACCAGCCACCACACTGGACAGTTTATCAGCCCCACCGGGAGGTGCAATTAAGACCAGCTGGTCAGACACCTGGATCACTTCCGGGTGGGGTATAAAAGGGCCTGCCTCCCAGCAATCGAGGCCAGAATCGGGAGGAAGAGGACGAGGTTGCCTGGGAGGAGTGGTGGAGCAGGAAAGTGTTTGGTTGTGCTTGGGACTGTGTTTGGGCTGTGTGGCACGGGGAAGACGTGTCACACGGCTGAAGAAACAAAATAAAAGATCCTTGAGTGTGAACACGTGCCTCTGCTTATTTTGTGCCGGGTCGGGCGCTATATGGCGCCTTGTTTACAATATATATACTTGCCCGGAGAACACATCTTTAGAAAAAGTCACATGTTTATTAAACACAAGAATAAAGTCCCAAACACCACACAATGCACTCAGCAATAAATCTCCCAAATAAAACTTCTTTTCACAGTCTTTAGCCGCCTCTACTCTTCTTCTAGGAGCTTTATCCAGCTACCACTCCCAACTCTAGCTCCCCGACTGTTAGGAGGTGGCGCCTTATATTCCCACCCGGATGTGCTCCAGGTGGCTGGTGGTGCACTTCCGGCAGCACTTCCTGGTGTGGCAGAAGTGCTGCCCTTTACCCCGGAAGCACTCCAGACATCCCTGGCAGGTTCATCTGCCATCTTGCCTGCGTGTGGCAGAAGTGGCGGTTCTCTAGGTCCTATGAGGCTTGAGGAACCCCCAGGTGGTGGCCATGGGTCCTTACGGAATTGTGATATATATATCTATACTAATAAAAGGCAAAGCCCTCACTGACTGACTGACTGACTCACTGATTCATCACTAATTCTCCAACTTCCCGTGTAGGTAGAAAGCTGAAATTTGGCAGGATCATTCCTTACAGCTTACTTACAAAAGATAAGTAGATTTCATTTCGAAATTATACACGTAACGGTCATAACAGTCGATAACAGTCAACAACGTCCGCCATGTTGAACTTTCTTATTTATGGCCCCATCTTCATGAAATTTGGTAGGTGGCTTCCCTGCTAACCGAAACAAATGTACGTACTTATTTCGGTGGTATGACACCACTGTCGGCCGTCATATTGAATTTTCCAACGTCATTAATTCTCCAACTTCCCGTGTAGATAGAAGGCTGAAATTTGGCATGCTCATTCCTTGCAGCTTACTTACAGAAGTTAAGCAAGTTTCATTTTGAGATTCTACACATATGGGACGGTCCATAGATGGGGTGGCCGCTCGATCAATGTCCGCCATGTTGAACTTTCTGATTTATGGCCCCATCTTCACAAAATTTGGTAGGTGGCTTCCCTTTGTGTTTGTGCTTTGGACTGTGTTTGGGCTGTGTGGCACGGGAAACCGATAAATATTTGTGAGTGTGAACTTCTGCCTATTCTATGCGGGTCGGTATATAGCGACAGGTGTATGACGACTGTTGGCCGCCATATTGAACTTTTCAACGGTCTTTGTTACATATGGGCCCATCTTCAAGAAATTTGGTACGCGGGTTCCCAACGCTAACTGAATCCTACTTACGTATATATACCGTACGTCCATATCCTGCAGCTCGGTCACCGTGTGAGGCGGTGTTGGGTCCCCCATCCCAACGCCTCCCACATTGTTGACTGCCTGCCTATATAATGCCGTCCGTCGCTCCATTCCCTTCCTTGCTTCGCCACGGGATTCATGTCTCCCTGTTGATAACTACAGCCTTTTTATTTCATCCACGGCTTCTCCGCTGTTTTATTGTTCGTTTATATTGATTATATTGTATAGGTATTTTAGACTTAGTTTACATTGTTCAGGTACCCATTTCCTTTATCGTTCCAACCGTACCCCCATTAACATGTCTATCGAGGTAATAATCATCGATCAAAGAACTGTCACTTACCGAGTGGTTTCAATGCCCAGAGATGGCACCTGCCTTTTCCATTCTCTTTGTTACATATTGCACGGCCATATCAGGCTCACTCTTGATATCCGGCGGAACATTGTGTCTTATGTATAGAATGACTGGGACAGGTTCAAGGTGTGGACTGATGACGGTACAGGAGATAATTAGACTACACAGGAGCACTAGAAGTGTGAAATGCTTAAGCCCTTCACCTATGGATCTGCATGTAAGTTGATGGCTGCCGCTGAATTGTTTGGTTGTCGCTTTCAAGTGTACCGAAATGGCCAAATATTTTACACCTTTCAACAACCACCAATGCCTCTTAAACATCTTAGACTGACAGGTGACGATTTCAGTAGTCGACACTTTGATGTTTATGAATGTTTAAACTTTCAAAAGCTGGATGTGATTTTATCGATGAAACCTGTTGTGTGCTTACAATGCTTGACAGATGCCAAATGTCACTTCAACACAAGTCCTACAAATACCGTCGTAATTGAAACAAACCATGAAACTCAAACCGATTATGACAGCAGCAATCCAAGCTGTGAGATCTGAGACAAGATTACTGTTCACATGGCCGACTGTGCGTTACATGCTCAAGAGTAAGCTCAGCGCACAGCTACAGCTTGATCATATTACAACTGGAGGGCCGAACTGACAACATGACATACAAAGAGACCCTTAACAAATAATTATTGGTATATTGTCCCACAGTTTAAAAAGGTTTCATTTTCTTCTTAATAAAAATTTTAAGGCAGTACTTCGCCGCTGCGAAGCGTGGGTATTTTGCTAGTATATATATATATATATATATATATGAAACAATAGTGGTGCAGCGGTAGCATTGCCATCCAATAGTAAGGCATACGTGGTATTGGGTCCCACGTCCATCAAGTGTGAATTGTTACCCCAAAGAATCTGTTTTTTTTTTTACTTAACAGTAAATCCCACCGTGGACTGACAGCAAGCAAGACGAGCTACAAAGTGGGGTTGGATCGCCATAAGCGGCCAAGGGGCACACACCCCTAGTAAAAGATATCCAACGTAAATGGGCATCTTGTTTCATGTTAATAACAAAACAAACCATTTGAGTGACGATTTCAGACCACTGTGTCTGTAATGTGTTCAGGACTTGTAGTGTTCACTCCGGAGTGTCGGTCAGAGAATTCCACACAGCAGCTCAGAATGAAACTGCTTATTTATTTGAAGATATACACCTGTATTTGAATAGGTATAAATGTGTGTGTGGTCTACAATAAAAAGAACACATAAAACTTATTGGTAAATTACACAAACCCCACTAGATGGCAGTATTACTCAAATTAGGCACTAGCTTATCGGCAGTCTGAAATCCAAATCAATAAAGTATCAGTACGTAGTATTAACAAACTTATAGTAAAGTACATTGATGTATTACCATAAAATATTATTAAATAATATTGCTACATGTAAATAACACTAAGGCACATAAACAACATATAAACGCTAAATAGTACAACAGCTTTGCATCTTAACGTATAAAAAACGTACAAGTAAAACGCAAATAAATCCGCCTCTGGTCATTAACAGACACTTCTTATTAATTCTGGACACTACTGACTCTTAGTTATCACAAACTAATGTGACTCCAAGCGGAAATGACTGCTGCAGTACACGTGCATCTCTTTCGCTTTTTTTGAACATCCCATAATATGTGCTGTCGTGCATGATGGGAATAATAATAATAATTCTTTGCATTTATATAGCGCTTTTCTCACTACTCAAAGCGCTCAGCAGTTGCAGGTCAAGGGCCTTGCTCAAGGGCCCAACAGAGCAGAGTCTCTATTGGAATTTACGGGATTTGAACCAGCAACCTTTTGATTGCCAGTGCAGATTCCTAGCCTCAGAGCCACCACTCCACCTAAGTGCACCTTGAAATGTGAGCCGTGTCTCTTAATTACACTATGTAACACAATTTTTGTTCCTGGCTTCCAAGAGTTATATTTCAACTGCTTATGTCTAAAGCCAAAGGAAAAATGACTACATTCAGCACAAACTTTGATTTTATGACCACAGCCCAGAAAATTTCGTATTTATAGTGACTAAACAAGGGAATTTTTATCTTTTCGCTCATGTGGCCTGATAAAGAACAACACTTGCATGGTAAATAGACAAAGACAGTCAAAACCACTCAAAAAGGTTCAGAAACGAGTAGGTTTTCTAGATTTGCGACTGTACTGCAAATCGCTTTCTCGAAGAAGCCCCCAAATGTAGTCCCCCATCATGTTTTTGTTATACTGTCCTTGGTAACGACGTTCAAAGTCCAGCGTATCCTGATGAAAGCTCTTGCCTTGCTCCTCTGAGTAAGCTCCCATGTTCTCCTTGAATTTGTCAAGATGAGCGTCAAGGATATGGACTTTGACAGACATTCTGCATCCCATTTTGGCGTAATTCTTTATGAGAGTCCGAACCAACTGCACACAGTTTTCAGCCTTGTGATTACCCAGGAAGCCGTGAACCACTGCAACGAAACTGTTCCAAGCCGTTTTCTCCGTCCTGTTCAGCAGCTTGGCGAATTTGTCACATTCTATGATCTTCTTGATCTGCGGTCCGACGAAGATACCAGCCTTGACCTTTGCCTCAGACAGCTTTGGAAAGAGATCTTGGAGGTACTTGGAAGCTGCTGACTTCATGTCAAGAACCGTGAAAAATTGCTTGATGAGGCCTAACTTGATGTGCAGTGGTGGCATCAGCACCTTCTGAGGTTCCATCAGTGGCTCCCACTTGACGTTGCTCTTCGCCACAGAAAACTCGGTCCGCTGTGGCCAGTCCTTTCTGTGATAGTGCGCCTTAGTGTCACGGCTGTCCCAGAGGCAAAGGAAACAAGGAAATTTCATGAAACCGCCTAGAAGGCCCATCAGGAATGATACCATTTTGAAGTCTCCGATGACCTCCCATCCATAGTCGTCATACTTCAAGGCACTCAGCAACATCTTGACACTGGTGTAGTCCTCTTTGAGATGCACAGTGTGAGCCATAGGGAGAGTCGGGTAGTTGTTTCCGTTGTGAAGCAGCACGGCTTTGAGGCTCCGGGATGAACTGTCTATGAATAGGCGCCATTCACTCGGGTTACAGGTGATACCTATAGCCTCGAATAGACCGGCCACATTGTTGCAGAAGCACAGCCCATCTTGCCGACTGAAGAAGTTGGAAAATGTTTGGTGACGCTTTCTCTGATTTGTGACTTGCATGCTTTCATCCAACAAGTTCCACTGCTTTAGCCTGGATGTCAGAAGCTGAAGTGGGAACGGGCAGCTCAGGGCAGTGTGGTACTGGGGCAATGGAAGAAGGAATGTCTGGATAAACGATTTGAGACGCATTCTTGCCAGTGCGACGTTTGGTAGGATCCACCATGCAGAAGTAGCAGTTGCTTGAGTGGTCAGTCGGTTGCCGCCAAATTTGCGGGACAGCAAACTTCATGGCTCTCTTTTCTCCCCTGTACCAACCTTCAAGAGTTTTCTTGCAATATTCGCATGTGAAATGAGGTGCCCAGGACTTGTCTTGATCCCCAACAGGCATGCCGAAGTATGCCTTGTAGGCCTTGCACATCTTACGACATGTTTTCATGGAATACTTTCTCGCTCTTGTCTTTATAAATTGTCCACAGATGTAGCAAAATGCATCTGCTGGGTGCAAGGACCCTCTTGATGCCATCTAAATAAAATTAAAAAAAATAACATAAACCGAAATGTTGGTTTGAGTCACCTGTGCTTTTATACTTGTATGACTAGTATTGGACAGTCTGAGAATGTTCTAGAAAGTTCTAAAGGTTTCTTGAAAGTTCTAGATAATTCTGGGAAATTCTAGAAACTTCTGGACAATTCTTACAGTTCAAGACTATTCTAGAAGACTACTCAGTATTAAATGCGAATCGAGAATTTTCTCGAAAACAGGCAAGTTTCAAAATAGCATTGTCCTGATCACAAAAGCAAAGTTTTTGTGGAACAACAGCTATTTTCTATTTTTTTTAGGCATAACGGGTTAGGAAAACACACTTTGTACCAAGGAACAAAATAAAAATAAAAATTTGTTACATAGTGTTATTGCTGTCTTTCCAACACAGACAGGACAACTATTATATGTTTAAGGAAATGTTGGATTATTATACTGTGCTGTGACTAAGACGGCTTTGTGCTGATCACCTGTCCGGAACCTTGAAGATGTGTTCACGATGGAGGGATGTTGCTCGTAAAGTCCGAGGCTTTTTTCCACAGCAGGTCCAGATATTTATCTCGCTGCTGTTTGTTTATCTTTAATACCGACTTCGGTAAAAATTGCCGGGTTTTCTTTTCACCACAAAGGCGTCTACAGTGACTGCTGTTTCTGTATGAATGACAATTGTAATTCGTTGTGCAGCACGTGGATCACTTGATCCATGCAATGCTCACCTTGGAGCGTCCAGTGAGTGTCTGTGTGTCAGTGTGTCTCTCAGCCTCTCTGATGTCCTCCGGATTGACACCTTTGAATGTTTGGAGCAGCAAAGGGAATTCAACCTGATCTTCCACAGTGCGTTTGTTGGTTCATGGATGTCAAATGGCAATGAATAGAAGATGGATTCATGTAAATACGTGAGATGCCGGCCGCAATTAGTCATTGCATTTTGATGGCGATTCTAAGTGGGGATGATTCCCAAACAGATCTCTTATGCGATCCTTCCACAGTATCTCTCTAAATTATTTAGTTCAAATTATTATAAAGATTTAACTCCTGATCATTTTGTATTATTCATTTTCATGAGTCTTTAATTTGATCGAACTCGGGTTTGCACTACGCGCAGAATTTGAAAAGCAACCACCTAAGTCAGCTGAGCCACAACCAATTATGACAACGTCTTTTCTTCGTAGTGAACTCGTTAGTTTTGTGCTCCACAAAATATATTAAACTAGTAATAAATGAAATATCTCAGTACTTGATTGAATAATAGAGTCTGTTGATTTAAGGATTTCATCTTTTCTTTTTCAAATATGCTTACCTATATTACAGTAAAGTACAGGGATAAACCTTTGTTTTCCGTCTACTCCATTTTAATTAAATCAGAACAAACAAATCATTTAAAGACAAATAACAAGGCTCGTTTTTAATTAGTTTTTAGTGAAACTCCAAACGTCGGGCTATTAAATGTGATCTCAAGAAAAGATGAGTGTTAATAATAATACTAATAACAGAAGCGATTAAAATGATACAGTGGAAAAGGGAACATTCATTGAAAGAGCCGGAGATCCAAGAGAGAGGCGTCTTATTTTATTTAACTCTTACTGTTATATAATACATTCTCTCTGTCGGTGTTTTATATATATATATATATATATATTAGACATCAGACTCTAGAAGTCGCTGACGAACCCTTCACTTCGTTGCCAATCTGTACCAGCAAAAAATTTAAAAATAAAAGCAGCACAGTTTAAACAGGTCTTTGAAGTTGATCATGATTTGTGTAACGTTAATGCAAATGGCCAAGAGGTGTCACTAGAGAGCTGAGTGCCAAATGCTTCGAAGCTTCCATACGATTTCCGTCCGACACAAACGATGAAATGTTTTTATGATTCCTGAGGCTTCACAACGCCCATCACTACTAAAATGTCTGCGATTAATTTTATTTTAACGCAACCCGTAAATGCGTTAATTTTCTCAAATTAATACGGTGGCCCCAAAAGGCAAGTTACAAAATTTTAAAGGTGACGCGCACATTCAGACGAGTAACGAATTAACATTTTAGTTACTGTTATTTGTAAGGAAAGGAAATACTTCAGGACACATCCAGTTACAAGAATTCTGATTGTGAGCGCGACACCTCGTTTGATTGTGTGAGTAATCTTTATTTTTAATTTTGCGGGTCACCCCTTTAAATTTTTTGTCACTAACTAAGCAGCACCAAATTAAATGCATTTTTGTTAATAGAAGTAGCAGGTCACCAGCACTTGATCATTATTATATTATATTATAAGCATTTAATTGTTACGACTTAGTGTTAATTACATAGCACCTCACAATTATGACTTACTAACTCATGATTTCACCTCAATCTGTGATCAATTTGACGGTTCACTCCCCTCTAGTGGGCATTTCTCTGAACTGCAGGGCTCTTTAGTGTTTTGAACTCCAAGTTCCTCCCAGTCGGCGCCGATCGGTGTCAACGCCACCTACTTGGAGCTCCAGGGTGGAGGCTCCGGGCTGCAGAGATCCACACTTGGTGTTGATTGAAGCAAGTCTGAATATCAGCTGCTGCCCTTCAAGAGGTGAATGAAGTAGCCGTCTCTTCTTCTTGCTAATCCACATCTTAGCAGAATTACAGCAGCTTTGACTCCTCATATAATATCAGTAGTGCGTACAGAATGCAAGCAGACATCACTTGAATATTATGGATGGAAAGCCAAAAACGTTTAACAAGCGTATCTAGTAAAGTTTAATGTCAGGATTTATTAGCAGCTGCACATCTGATATGGAATGGGGGGAGGGGGGGTGTCAGACTGGAGTCACAGGGACCACCCACCTCGTCACAGTGGACTATCACGTGTCACATGGACACACACAGGGACAAACACACACAGCAGAACACAAACACTCAGACTGGGGAGCAACGCTCATTGGCCTCAATAATTAGCTGCATTGCGGTGAACTTAAGGATAAATTATTCATATGGCATCACCATATTTTTTGCTGCACTCTCCTTTTTTAAATTATATATATATATATATATATATATATATATATATATATATATATATATATATATATATATATATATATATATTTAAAAAGGTAGAGTGCAGCAAAATTAAAAGGTAGAGTGCAGCAAAAATATGTATATATATATATATATATATATATATATATATATATATATATACAGTGCATCCGGAAAGTATTCACAGCGTATTACTTTTTCTACATTTTGTTATGCTACAGCCTTATTCCAAAATGGATTAAAATATTTTTTTTTCCTCAGAATTCTACACACAACACCCCATAATGACAATGTGAAAAAAGTTTACTTGTGATTTTTGCAAATTTATTAAAAATAAAAAAAATGAGAAAGCACATGTACATAAGTATTGAGGGCAGACATCTCCACGCCACATGCTAATTCATTCTTCCATATGTGACTGGAGCCCTCAGCCCAAATCTGTTTGTAAAGACTGCACAGCTCAGTCAGGTGAGAGACAGCAGCCAATGACTCAGAGCGGCCATCGCCACACCACAATCAGCCCGTCACTGTCACAGACTTCAAGTCACAATTGTCCTGATTCCCTCTGCACCACTGGACACTGCAGATCTCACATTCTCATCTTTCACTCTCAAAATGAGGTGCCTTAGGAACAGAGGAACGTGACTTAGAAACAGAGAGAGATAAGAGAGTGATAGAAATAGAGAAAATAAGAGAGTGGAAAAGACAAGAGGGCAGAGAAAGGAGAAAATAACATCAAGTGAGATGAATGAAAGTGGGCCAGCACTTGTGTGACACAGTGACACACACCCAGTCACACCAGGAGAGGACATGAAGTGTCACAGATACTCATCAGGACCACAAAATCAACAAGAACACAAACTCACCTGTAAAAACTCCTCAAGCTCAGATGTTCAGACAACTGCAACAGACAATTTATTTCTCTAAGATTATAAATAACAATGCTAGTAATCCCAGAGTGTTATTGTCTACAATTGATCACCTGCTAAACCCAGGTAACACAAAGGAATGCCTCCAAAATACCTCAAGTGAAACCTATTGCTGTATTCTTCAATCAAAAAATTAATGATATTAGAAATAATATAGTATATCCCCCCAATCCTAGGTGCTGATCGCCTGTCCGGAACCTTGAAGATGTGTTCACGACGGAGGGATGTTGCTTGTAAAGTCCGAGGCTTTTTTCCACAGCAGGTCCAGATGTTTATCTCGCTGCTGTTTGTTGATCTTTAATACCGACTTCGGTAAAGTATCATCCTGATACTCTGTGTATTCAATTCATTATAATAACTATTCATGGTGGCTCTAAAATCCGTACTGACCCCAACTCTCTCTTCTGTTTCTTTTCCCGGTTTTCTGCGCCATCACCACCTAATCAAAGCACCGTGATGTCCTAAATTGATGGATTGAAAGCCAGAAGTCTACATGACCACCATCATCAAGTCCTTCCAAAGAGAACCCTAAATACAAAGAGGACTGTTTCATTTACTCTTATTCTATGTTAATCAGTGTTGTCTTATTCTAATTCTTAGTTTGTCTTTTATTTCTCTTTTCTTCATCATATAAAGCACTTTAAGCTACATTATTTGTAAGAAAATGTGCTATATAAATAAATGTTGTTGTTGTTGCTGAAGGGGGACATTTGGAGCTTCAGGACCTGCACATGAAAAGAGCAGAATGGGGTCAGTGAAGACAGCGTTTGGTGACATCAGTCAATTCACTGGGCAGTAATTAGTAGAACAAGATGGTTCAAATGTGACACAAAGTGATGAGCAGTGACCTGCTGAAGCCGACTAAAGCACCACCAACAACAACAACATTTATTTCTATAGCACATTTTCATACAAACAGTAGCTCAAAGTGCTTTACATAATAAAGAATAGAAAAATGAAAGACACAATAAGAAAACAAAATAAGTCAACATTAATTAACATCGAATAAGAGTAAGGTCCAATAGCCAGGGGGGACAGAAAAACAAAAACTCCAGACGGCTGGAGAAAAAATGAAATCTGTAGGGATTCCACACCATGAGACCACCCAGTCCCCTCTGGACATTCTACCTAACATAAATGAAACAGTCCTCTTTGTATTTAATGTTCTCACGGAAGGGCTCGATGATGATGATGGTCACGTAGACTTCTGCCTTTTAATCCATCCATCATTGTTGGAGCCTCATGAAGCTTTGAGGAGGTGGAGGTGGCGCAGGCCACCACCACAAAGAAACCGGAAAAAGAAACAGAAAAGAGAGTAGGGGTCAGTACGGAGTTTAGAGCCTCCATGAGTACTTATTATAAGGAAATTGAACATACAGAGTATCAGGATTAAATTAAATGAAATTGAAGTTATGAGAAGGCCATGTTAAAGTAATGTGTTTTCAGCAGTGTTTTAAACTGCTCTACTGTATTAGCCTGGCGAATTCCTATTGGCAGGCTATTCCAGATTTTTTTTTTTTTCCAGACACTTCCACCATACCCACTGGCACATCTTGTCAGCACACTGGGCTCACTGGTGTTTAAAGACTTTTAGTAGACTCACCAGCTCTCACTTTATGTCACAGTGTTTTCTCTTCACCACAGACAGTCTTCAGGTCCTCTCAGTCAGAGAAGTCGGCCATGAAGAATTCGGCTGCAGAGCCCACCAAGAATGAGCAGAACACAATGTGCTGAATGTCTTTAAAGGCTTTAGTCATCTTGTACCTGGGGGCCTTCTTATTTCTATCTCTCTTGTCACTTTGTGTCCAAGCATAACCTTTCACAGGGTCTGATTCTGCAGAGGCTTCAGTCCTACATGAAGAGAAGAGCTGCAGGGTCACAATGGCCGACATCGGGGGTCTTTTCACAGGGGATCTTAGAAGAAGACATCAGCTCTTTGGTGAGGTGTCCTGTTGGTCACTTTACAAGTTGAGCACATGGCTCTTAACATGAAGAACCCATTTCTACTGTGCCTGTACATTTATATCATCTAGTCGATGTGATGAGGGAACCCTTATGAATGGCTTCCTTCTTATATGAACTTAAAACCAATCAAAACATAAATATAGTTGAGGACTCAATAACATTAAAATTAAACTCTACATCTATTTATGTATTAGGCCAGCATTGTGGTGCAGTGGTTACCACACCTTCTGAGTTCAAATCCCATGTCCCATTGTTGCTCATGTGGAGTTTTTATGTTCTCCTTTGCCTGTGGGTGACCATCTGAAGACTCGTTTCCTTCTCTTCCATCTAAGAGATTCATTTTATGCTAAATGGCTCTTCAGTTCTGCTTACTTTGATGGCTGGCATATGTGAGGTGATGGTGTTTGACTGATGATGAGCTGACACCACATTGAGGTCCGTCAAGACGTGTTGTTGTTACCTAAAATCCCGAAATGAAGTAATTGGATTTGAGAATGTTAATGCTTATCTATTTAATGATAAAAGAAGTAGAAATTGACCTCTACAGGCTGTGCTGTTACTTTGGAGTCTCTGAAATCGATTTGTTTTGGTACAAATGCAAACATTAAAGTGTCAGTATGTGTGTAGGAGTTGCTTTGGACCACCAGGTTAACACTAAAGGACACACAAAGCACTTGGGAGGTTAAAATGCATCTTATCAGTCCTTGTTTTTGCCTAATTCTGCAGCTCATTAAATGTCTGACTTTCCAGTTTGCACAAGGAGTACAGCAGAGTTGTGTCCTGGTGTGTGGACTTTGGTGAGACGCTCCCTGCTACTTTATTGTCGTCCTACAGAAGCAGATAAAGTGCCATCTGCTTGTCTGTGATCATTTATTTTCAGTGCAGTGTTTACTGAGTACATAATCTAGACCTGGTAAATAAAATCACCATCTCAGTGACAGTTTTTATTGTTGCAGGGGAATGCTGGGAAATGACTGGACTTATGAAGTGACATATTACAGGGTAGTGCAGGCCATGAAGTAGTCAAATCAATCTATTTATAAACACATGTCTACAGTTTGGGATCTCTTTTTATGTCAGTGTCATTAATGGCCACCTAATGTAAAACAACAGAGCTAGAAAATGTCACTTAGCTTTGTCCAGCATTGCCATGGGATGGGGAGCTCAACTTTATGTGTAAAATCTCCATACTTTCTTTTTCAGCACAACAACGCCATTTTATTCAGTGAGGCTAAACAGCATCCCTCATCCCTGCACAAGGCCTGCCTTGAACCTCAGACTTAAAAATTTATTAAGAGACCCGAATCTTAAAAACAAATCCCAGAAACCTAAAGAAAAAGCCTGATTACAAATCTCTAATCTTAATAACACAGAAACAAATATATCAAAGGAGAAAGTATGAGTACAAAACCTTAATCTGAATTGTAACCTGTTACAGAATCCTGGGGGTGAAAATATACTTACAGTGGAGGATGAGGAGCAGGTAGAAAACTGGATGAAATGGAATTTACTAACCCATAAGAAACACTGAAAGAAATATTAAATGTAAATCAGATGCAAAGAGAAGGGCTAGAGAATTGAATTTTAATGATGAAGATAAACTTACATTAGAGAAGAAGGAGGAATATGTAAAGGACTTGGTGGAACTGAGTACACTGACCCTGAAGAAACAAAGAAGTAGACGATAATGGAGGGCCAGAGACTGGAAAGAAGAATGGACAACAAGAAAGAAGAGTCGTAGCCTACTTACAAGGAGAATGGACTTACCAAAGAGATTAGATTTACATCTACAGTATGATGAGGGCTTTACCAAATATGCCGAAATTAAATTCCTATTGTTTACAAATGTAATTCTTTTGATTGTATTCATTCTGTAGTAATATAATGGTGAACTACCAGGGCAGTATTAGTGTTGTTAGAAGACATCGCAAATGGAAGAATCAGAAGAGAAGAGATGTACAGATCATACTGACTTCTTGTGCCATGACGATGATGACTGGCTTCTAATTCAATTGAAATTCCCAAGAAATGTCCACTTGGAGCCGTGTGCTGATAGAATACTAGGAAGTGTACTTCATATCATTTTATGATGAAATGCATTAAACTATATATATTACATTTTACAGATAAATTGTTAACTTAATTTAAATAATCTATGCTGTTAATAATTAAACATGTGGGCACAGTGGTGTGAAGGAAGAGCTGCTGACTCGCAGTAAGGGGGTGACGTCCCGGGTGTCACTTGCCTGGAGTTTCTGTTTTCCTGGTGGGTTTCCTCCACGTGCTTCAGTTTCCTTCCAAAGTGTTGAAGGTGAGGGGATTTGGAGATGATAAATTGACATTATTAGTGTAGGTGTGCACTCGTATTCACCCTGCGAAGAGCTGGCACCATGTCCAGGGATTGTGGCTGCTGGCTTCGGTGCTTGCTGGGACTGTCACGTCTAGATGGATGGATGGATGGATGGATGAATGGATGGAATCATTAAATATGTATAATGAAAATTTTTCAATATTCCTTAAAAGTTTTGAAGAATCAGAGTTCTAAGCTTACAGCTGGTTTACCATTTATTACAGAGCTCATTATGTGACAATTGCTACGTGGAGAAAGAAAATGGAAGGACAGGAATTGGGGGTTGGTATGTTAGACAGACACCGCACTGCTGTGATAAATTATTCCATCTTGGGTCTCATGCGTCCCAGCAATCATCATGTGCATGGCAGGAACAATCCTTGGTCAGAACGCCAGTTCATTTCTACCTGCTGCTCCACCGTGTCCCCCACATGTTTAACACCTGCTGTAATGCATTTCATCAAGAAAATGATATCAAGTATTCACCTTAGTATTCTGAAATGTTCAGGGAGCTGTAATATTATGACTGTAATGTATTCTGTGTGGCAATCACTTCCTGCGCACTTCTGTCGGCGTAAGAGAAAGCCCGTTTAAGAAGCACGTAGTGATTAATGACGTGGTCAGGGAACACTTAGAATACGAAGCATTTAATGTGCTACTTTAGTTACGATGGGATTTGAGAAACTCTAGTGAATTAAACATTGATTTTAAGATGAAGGTTACAACTTTCTACTTTAATGACAAAATCAACTATGACATTAACGTGGAAATGGCAAGATTAAAGTTGACATTTCGACTTTAATCTCAACATAGACCTTCTTTTTCAGATGGTGGGCTGCGACTCACCTTTTCACATCGACTTTGATATTTGACCACTTCTTTTTTATATCGGGCACTGTGTGACTTTCTGAACTTGAACTTCTGACTGCCTCCACCACGCTGTGCCACTCTATCAATTTCCTTTTGTTGCTCAAACCACTACTCAAGCCACCTAATAGTATGTTTTTTCTTGCCTACACTTAGTAGGACCTCCATTTCACATTCGCTGAAATTCTTTCTTCTGTGTGCCTTTGCCATTGTCTTTTAACAAAACACTGAACAGAAGAGGGTATTTATATTGATTTGCATATTCAAATGTGTGAAATTCTGTGAGGAGTCAGAGTGAGGCTGTAGGCGCCTGCATGTGCGAAAAATATCAGATTGATTAAGATTTATAATTGTGTGGGACTTTGCTTATGCACAGTTTTATAAATCTGACTTTTTTGAGCGTATGCACATTTGCAGTTTTGTCCGTACGCCATGTTTTAGTGTGAATTCTACACACACCGTTATACATGAGGCCCCAAGTCTTCAGAGTCCCGTTGCTTCCTGTTTTGCTATATGTTTGTGTGACATGGACACTGCCCAGAGATAGCACTCCTTTGGCACACTGGTTTGATTTTGTGTTCAGTGAGTGGTTGCTGACATTGTCCCAAATGAGACACATTACCTGCATTGTGAGGGAACATCAGTTATAGCACTAATTCCATGTGGCACGATTCTCATTGTTGGACCACGCCAAGGGGATGCCCACCTAACACCTGGCCGTGGCAGATAGATGGTCATTTCTGTAGGATGAGACTGGATCACGTGTCTGCCTGGGGGGTTGCCAACTCGGACCCTGAGGTGTTTCATTGTGTGGTGGGGACCAGTGCATGGTCCTCCACCTGACCTGACCTGTATTTGCACATTTTTCTGTTTAAAATACTATTTGGTAGAATATGACAAAGATTACACAGCATACGGTGGTCCAAGCTATAGGAGTGTGGGTTTGGGAAAACCAAATGACATGAGGACTGACCCAGTGTGGGGGCTGCTACATGAGACCGCTTAACAAAGAGGCCTAAAATGGGCTAATGGTCGGCAATCCAAGGTTAGTAAATCTGTCCTTGGTCTGGTGATAGTCTGGTAATGCTGGCCGATGTCATCACTACCCCTGTAGTCTCCTGCTTTTAATGTCGCAGTGTAAGTAACGCTGCCTGTTAGTATTGTTGGTTGGTTAGATTTTAACTGTAAAAGTATAAGTAACAATTTGAATGACTTCAAAAGTTATTATTTTTATAATGGATAAAAATTGCACTATTTTTATACATTATTGGTAATGTTTTCATGTTCAGAGTTGGAAAAATGCAAAAAAGAAAAAGAAAGAAAGAAAGAAAGAAAGAAAGACAGAAAGAACTGTACAAGTACCAAAACTTCAAAGTTTGTTTGTGTTTTCTAAGAATAGATCATTTTAAGCCACATTAAATTAAAAAATTGTAAATCTTCATTATTACAAATAATTATCTTTATAACTGCATATAATTTATTCGATTAAAAAATGACTAGAAACAAAACAAATAAAGTTTCAAAGAAAGGACCATAAATGGCGGTGGTCTCACCAAGGTGACCAGAGTTCAGATCTCAAGTCCCCCCTGCCCAGAGCCTGCATGTTCCCCCAATGTCCATGTGGGTTTCCAACCCGGTGCTCCGTCTTCCTGCCACACTCCATTGGCTATTGTGAGTGGGCTCACCCTGCGGTGGGCTGGCGTCCTGTCCAGGGATTGTTCCTGCCTCGCACCTGACTCTTGCTAGGATTGTGCTCTACCATGATGTCTGTTAATTCTGTATTAGTGACGTGTCCCAAGATTAGTTTCCTGACTGGAAATCTCAGTGTATAGTAAGAAGGTACGCCCTGTGGTGGACTGGCGCCCTGCCCGGGGTTTGTTTCCTGCCTTGCGCCCTGTGCTGGCTGGGATGAGCTCCAGCAGATCCCCGTGACCCTGTAGTTAGGATATAGCAGGTTGGATAATGGATGGATAGTAAGAAGGTAACGGTGTCTCTTAACATTACTGTTCTCATGAGGTATGTCTGATTACAAAACACAGAACAAGATGTTACTATCCTTGTGCAAGCACGTACAATAGGTTCAGTTACGCTTGTCGGTGAATGGTGAATGGTAGACTTAGAGAAGATTTCCAGAATATTGGGACGCATCATCAGTAGTGTTCCTCTGGCTCATGGGGTGTTTCAGCCTTTCACACTATACACCCTCGCCAGAGGCGGCCAGCTATAGGGTGATCAGCCCTAAGCTTGTGTCCCACTCCCAATTAGTCATGAGAGTCGCTTTGATGCCAAATGACTGACATCTCATGAACCTATGTATGGCAGCCTAAGTTTGTTAATTGGGGGCCCAACAGGGGATATTCCTCTTCATCCAAAGCCACTGGCTACTTCTCTCCGCTGCCTCTGGCCCCTACTTCCCAGGTCTCTAAGCAGTTTGATGGTAGATGTTGCCACAAACCCTCTGCATCCAACTTCCACTGGGCAAACCTCCATGGTCCAGCCGCGATGTTGCGCTTCAGCAGCCAACTCAGCATAGTGTAGATATTTCCGCTCATATGCCTCATCCACGGAATCCTCCCAGGGTATGGTGAGCTCGATAATGTAACCTTTCCTTAAGGAAGGGGACCAGAGCACCATGTCAGGTCTCAAAGTAGTAGAGGCAATCTCCGGAGGAAACACCAACTGTTGAGCAATATCTACCAGCAGTTTCCAGTTGCGTGCTAAGCACAGCTGGCCTCTTTACGATGGTGTGGAGTTGCTCCTGGTAACTGTAGCCCCTCCTTGGACAAAGGCAATCGTCCATGGGTGATTAGATATTGGTTGTGGAAGGGCATTGATGAAATATAGTTTTTCCTCCATTATGGAAGCAAGGTTCTTTAGGACCTGGTTGTGGCGCCAAGTGTATCACCCTTGGGTGAGACTGGTCTTACACCCTGTGAGTATATGTCGGAGGGAGGCTGGCCTGGAGCAAAGGGCACACCCTGGATCTTCACCAATCCACTGATGAAGATTGGTTGGTGTTGGCAGGACGTCATAAGTGGCTCTGATGGTAAAGCTCAGACTCGTCATCTCCATGGCCAACACATTGTCCCAGCTAAGCTTCCTTCTATCGACACTGTCCCACCATGTCCACTGCCCCTGTTTTCCAAGGGAGACTGCCTTCGCCCACCTTGCAGCTTGCTCCTGACGACGTACTTCCCCCACCACCATCCTCCTCCGTACTTGAGCAGTGGCTTTATTTCAGGCTGGGCGGCAAGTTGTAAGGCCAAGGCCTCCTCTTCCATGCTGAACATTCCCCACAATGTCAGCATATCTGAGAGCTGATATTGCCTCCTTTACCGCTGCTGCTGGTCTCCATTTTCACCCAGTAGCCAAGGTTGGTGCGTTGCTCCTCAACACATTGTCCTGAGAATCATTCAATGTCATCTGCGGTCATGTTTTAGTGCACTTGTACTCCTCTGTGAGGCTGGTGAGGGGCAGCTTGAGGACACCATCTCTGTAGAGGCCTATGGTGGTAAGGCTCCGCGGAACCCCGAGCCACTTTTTAATGTAGGCTGGGACTCCTTTTTCCAGCTTCTCTACTATTGAGATGAGGACCTCATAGGGCGATGCTAATATGCTTTTTTACTTTCATTACAATGTGACTCTTGAGGAATAAAAAACTTATTAAGCATTCTTTAGAAACAGTAACTTTTTCGGGAAGCTGCTTAGAAATTAGTTACGTTAATTTAAAATGCTTAGCATAAGTCTGAGACTAAACGACATTTCTGCTTGTCCCAAGTAAGATCAATTGCTGTCATTCTTAGCGCGGCCGTCTCTTCAGTCATGCAGCCTTACAATAAGCGGGTAGTTCACCATTACAGTGGGCGTCCCGTGAGAAAGACATTGTAGGCGTGTTGTGGGCGTTCCGTGAATGACGTAGTAGCTACTGTATCTACCGCGTGCTGCAGTTCCTCTCTGTTTGCTCATATGAGACCCTCGTGCTCCGAATTCTTCACGGCCACAAGATCAAGCAAAGGTGCGGAAGGTGAGACAAAGTCGAACGTGGGGATCGCGTACGGGTGGGAATGCCAGCGGTAAGGAAGATCGCGACATGCTGGGTGGCTTGAAATTTGAGGAGGCGCCTGAGGCCGCGTGGTTCGCTTTTAAGTGTTGGGTATTGAGCGCTAAGCGGAGGAGGAGGCGGCACAGCAAATCGTATCTTCACGAGTTTATTGTGGTGGCGCACTTTTTTTTGCTAGTGCTCAGTTAATTTATTTTCCTGCCGGTGTTCCGTGAAATGTAATGCTACATCTGACTTGGCGGAGGCGCGTTAACTCGGGATTGCTTCTGCTCTCTTCCCGCTCGTGCACTTCACCGCTCCGTTTCACCTTTTCATTTCGCGCATGCTCCGAACTGTGCTGTCTGTCGGGCACGCGCTTGTTCAGCCGCTCGCTCCCGCACGGCCCCGTAGTTATTTTTTTTATTTTTCTCGAGCTCTGCGTTTTCTTTGTTTTTTTTTTTCCTTTTTCTTCTAAAGCCGTCATCGGTAAACTTTGTTAAAGTGGCGTCGCACGATGTAACTTTACAGGGCACTTTCAGGTTTAATTTCCAGCAGTTTGTCTCATACTGAGTCCTATTAGAAATAATTTAAATGATTTCATTCTTTGGCATTTTCTTATCAGGAAAGATGCTCGTGCGGTTTCACTGTAACAGAGAGACTTTGATTTGTTTAATGGGAAATAAAAAATGCAAACATCACACAAGCTAGTGCTGCTGGAGGGATACAGTAAAATCTACAGCTGGCATGCATTACGAGTACAGTTTACTGATATTTGAAACGGTGTTGTTTTATTTAATGTCTTTTATCCTTTACGACTACTTTCAGTATTTCTGTACACTTTGATACTTTAGCTTACTAGAGATGTTCGTGTTAAATGAAGATCAGGACTCAAGCCAATCAGGCTGTTTGTGTCGGACCACATAAAGCCATAAAAATACAAAATGTGAAAGCTGCAGAGCCGCGACTCGACTATTATGGGCTGGAGCTCAACTGTCTGTCCTCATTGTTTAAAGTGGTGAGCAGGGGGTCAGTCATGGGGGGCTGAGAATGGGCCACGGGGGGTGGGGGGCAGACCGACAGACGGCATTTACTGCGAGTGCAGGGCTTTGGAAATTAGGGGCGATTGGGAAAATATTCTGTTAGTTTAAAGTGTGCAAAATTCTTTTAAAATGAGAGTAGATTACGTAGCCACATGACTTTGAAGTAGAAGTCTTTTTGAAGTTTATTTTCTTTAAGTAAAGCGTGTTTGAGAAGCAATGCAGTTTTGAGGAATATGTGAAGAAGCGTTAATCCAAATGGCAGGGACTTTAAAGTGAACCAGTTCTTTACATCCCAATGACGTTACTTCCTATTAAGAATTGTTTTCTTGGAGAAAGTCTGTGCTCAGTTTATAATAATGTATGCTAAAATACACCAGACAGTATCATAATTAGATTAATTTCAGATAGCGCTGACTGTGTAAACCTTTTTAGTTTCTTGTATAGATTAAGTATTGGAATCCTATGGAAGCCGAGAAAGGACGTGTAGGCTATTATCGTTATTATTATTTTTTAAATTGTCTCCTCGAGGTATCAGACTAATTTTATCGCGATCTCGAGAAAACCAAACTCACCCTTTGCTCCTGACATCAGGCTCGCTTACATTGGGGCGCCTGCACAGCTGAAGCCTTGCTAACCGTCTTCTTAAATGGCGGACACTAACGTTATTATTTTCCAAACTAAGGTATAAACACATTTCAGCCCTTGATTGAGAAAAAATGTGACGCGCTGATCAATACAGTTCTGCTCTTCTGCCATTTCAAACAGGACGTGGCTTCAATAAGCTAAACATTAAACGTCAGATATAATTATTTCATAATGTCGAGAAAACAAGATCTCGTGTTTTATCGAGGTCTCTATAAAATTAATCCGTTATCTCAAGGAAACAGTTTAAAAAAAACAACGATATTGCACGTCCTCTCTCGGCTTCCGTAGAATCCCCCACAAAGTCGATTTCAAAATTTTGATGAATCTCGACGTTTTACACCTCCATGTGTGCGAAAATAACATTTCGGACTGATGCGCGCGTGTGTGTGTGTCAGAGTTTGTGTAAACTCAATAACTGGAGTTCACTTTCAGTTTGGTCAACCAAGTTTTGCATCCAAGTATTTGGTACAGACCGTAGATTTCTATCAACTTTTGGGCTCTTTCCGCTAACCGGAAGTGGTGCTTTACCTGAGTATATACTCGATTTTATTTATTCATGCAGCTGCGGTGTCCAATTTATTTAATTTCACTTTTAAAATAATTTTTCAATATGTTTTAAATTTGATTTTAATGATGATGATTCTTTACTATATGTAATATAAAAATATAATTGTTTTCTTGCGGTTTACTCCTCAAATATCCATCCCCATATCTGAGTACAGGAGAAAGTCTAAGGAGACCATTCTTGGTGACCACGTGACAGTATCAGAGCAAACCAGACACGTCAGCAAACAGCAACTATTCTTTAATAGCTTGGTGTGCTAAATGGAAGGTAGAATACAATTTTCTTTCAGTTTTTCTGTGCTCTGCTTACCATTTTTTCACAGATCAAGAACATATTTTTTATGTGTTAACAATATAAAAATATTCTATTGGTCCATGTGTGTCATTTCAGTGCTTCGGTGGTACTGACACACTGCTTTACTGTTTTATATTTTACAGTTGTTTTCCTTCGCTATTTATCAGTTTTACATTGTAATTTCTCCAGTAGTCTATTTTATTAAACTGAACTTTTTCGATGTGACACCCCAAAGCCTGAAGGTGTTTCTCAATGCCATCATTTCTACAAACACAGCAATAATAAAAGATGGACTGGACGGCTCACATCATTCATGATAAAGAACATCCTGCAGGTCACAAGCACCACATATACAGTGGTGTGAAAAACTATTTGCCCCCTTCCTGATTTCTTATTCTTTTGCATGTTTGTCACACAAAATGTTTCTGATCATCAAACACATTTAACCATTAGTCAAATATAACACAAGTAAACACAAAATGCAGTTTTTAAATGATGGTTTTAATTATTTAGGGAGAAAAAAAAATCCAAACCTACATGGCCCTGTGTGAAAAAGTAATTACCCCCTGAACCTAATAACTGGTTGGGCCACCCTTAGCAGCAATAACTGCAATCAAGCGTTTGCGATAACTTGCAATGAGTCTTTTCAGCGCTCTGGAGGAATTTTGGCCCACTCATCTTTGCAGAATTGTTGTCATTCAGCTTTATTTGAGGGTTTTCTAGCATGAAGCGCCTTTTAAGGTCATGCCATAGCATCTCAATTGGATTCAGGTCAGGACTTTGACTAGGCCACTCCAAAGTCTTCATTTTGAGGTGGATTTGCTGGTGTGTTTTGGGTCATTGTCCTGTTGCAGCACCCAAGATCGCTTCAGCTTGAGTTGACGAACAGATGGCCGGACATTCTCCTTCAGGATTTTTTGGTAGACAGTAGAATTCATGGTTCCATCTATCACAGCAAGCCTTCCAGGTCCTGAAGCAGCAAAACAACCCGAGGCCATCACACTACCACCACCATATTTTACTGTTGGTATGATGTTCTTTTTCTGAAATGCTGTGTTCCTTTTACGCCAGATGTAACGGGACATTTGCCTTCCAAAAGGTTCAACTTTTGTCTCATCAGTCCACAAGGTATTTTCCCAAAAGTCTTGGCAATCATTGAGATGTTTCTTAGCAAAATTGAGACAAGCCCTAATGTTCTTTTTACTTAACAGTGGTTTGCGTCTTGGAAATCTGCCATGCAGGCCGTTTTTGCCCAGTCTCTTTCTTATGGTGGAGTCGTGAACACTGACCTTAATTGAGGCAAGTGAGGCCTGCAGTTCTTTAGACGTTGTCCTGGGGTCTTTTGTGACCTCTCGGATGAGTCGTCTCTCGCTCTTGGGGTAATTTTGGTCGGCCGGCCACTCCTGGGAAGGTTCACCACTGTTCCATGTTTTTGCCATTTGTGGATAATGGCTCTCACTGTGGTTCGCTGGAGTCCCAAAGCTTTAGAAATGGCTTTATAACCTTTACCAGACTGATAGATCTCAGTTACTTCTGTTCTCATTTGTTCCTGAATTTCTTTGGATCTTTGCATGATGTCTAGCTTTTGAGGTGCTTTTGGTCTACTTCTCTGTGTCAGGCAGCTCCTATTGAAGTGATTTCTTGATTGAAACAGGTGTGGCAGTAATCAGGAAATTGAACTCAGGTGTGATACACCACAGGTAGGTGATTTTTAACAAGGGGGCAATTACTTTTTCACACAGGACCATGTAGGTTTGGATTTTTTTTTCTCCCTAAATAATTAAAACCATCATTTAAAAACTGCATTTTGTGTTTACTTGTGTTATATTTGACTAATCGTTAAATGTGTTTGATGATCAGAAACATTTTGTGTGACAAACATGCAAAAGAATAAGAAATCAGGAAGGGGGCAAATAGTTTTTCACACCACTGTAAACTAGAGAGCCAAAGATAAATGAAGATTAGGAGACGAGCTCTTAGAGCTTCTAGTCGGACACTCACATCGTAATCAAACTTCATGGTAGGATGTGGAGTCAGAATGGAGCTGCTAACGTTTGATTTCAGGTTTATTGCTGGAGGATTGTCTTTCTATTCCAGTATGTTATTTGTGTTATTAGATAGATAGATACTTTATTAATCCCAAGGGGAAATTCACATAATCCAGCAGCAGTATACTGATAAAAAGAAACAATATTAAATTAAATAGTAATAAAAATGAATAAAATTAAAATAAAATTAATGTTAGCATTTACTCCCCCGGGTGGAATTGAAGAGTCGCATAGTGTGGGGGAGGAACGATCTCCTCGGTCTGTCAGTGGAGCAGGACGGTGACAAAAGTCTGTCACTGAAGCTACTCCTCTGTCTGGAGATGACACTATTCAGTGGATGCAGTGGATTCTTCACGATTGACAGGAGTTTGCTTAATGCCCGTCGCTCTGCCACAGATGTTAAACTGTCCAACTTTAATCCTACAATACAGCCTGCCTTCTTAACTAGTTTGTCCAGGCGTGAGGCGTCTTTCATCTTTATGCTGCCACCTCAGCACACCACCGCGTAGAAGAGGGCACTCGCCACTACCGTCTGGTAGAACATCTGCAGCATCTTACTGCAGATGTTGAAGGATGCCAACCTTCTCAAAAAGTATAGTCTGCTCTGACCTTTCTTACACAGAGCATCAGTATTGGCAGTCCAGTCCAATTTGTCATCCAGCTGCACTCCCAGATATTTAAAGGTCTGCACCCTCTGCACAGTCTCCTCTGATGATCACAGGGTCCATGAGGGGCCTAGGCCTCCTAAAATCCACCACCAGCTCCTTGGTCTTGCTGGTGTTAAGGTGTAAGTGGTTTGAGTCGCACCATTTAACAAAGTCTTGGATTAACTTTTTGTACTCCTCCTCCTGTCCACTCCTGATGCAGCCCACAATAGCAGTGTCATCAGCGAACTTTTGCACGTGGCAGGACTCCGAGTCATATTGGAAGTCTGATGTATATAGACTGAACAGGACTGGAGAAAGTACAGTCCCCTGCGGCACCCCTGTATTGCTGCACACAATGTCAGACCTGCAGTTCCCAAGACGCACATATTGAGGTCTGTCTGTAAGATGGTGATGCCATTAATGACTCGCCTTGTTTAACTGCGTCTACTTGACTTATATTCGTTTGAGTTAAGTGGGAAGGAGTGGAGGAGCTCTAGAGTTGGATGTTGGCAGACATCCAGAGCATCGTCCACCTACAGGGCAGGGCAAAATATTGAATTTTTATCTTCATATTTAAGAAAAATCAATTTATTAAAGCCAATATTATAAGGATCAGTACTTTAATTTCCCAAAACTTCTTCTACATGTTACATTAAATTTGCCAAATCATCAATGCTCTTCCTATTCCTTTATTGCTCCTCCATCACATTTTAGATTATGTAATCTAGGATATTTGTTACAGCCTGAGTTGATGTGTCCTCAGCCAGAGAGACCTCTTTGTAGAGGTGCCATCCTGATTTGAGCCCGCTATTCCACCTGGGGTTTCCTGCCTGCCTTGGTCAGCACAACCTCCTTCACTGACTAGAAGGTCGCCCATCTCCTTTTCCTGACAGGCTTCTTGAAGAAAGCAGATTTCCCCCCATCACTAGTGATGCAGTGCTGCCAGGTCTCTCCCACCAAACTGATGCTATGACACCCTATTAGGCATAACCCCTTTGAAAATGTCCTGGGGCCTCATGTATAAATGGTGCGTAGGCACAGAAATGTTGTGTACATACGTTTCCATGCTCACATCATGATGTATAAAACCTAACACGGTACCTCATACCTTGTCGTACTCAAGTTCTCTGCTCGGTTTTGCCGACTGGCGGCACCCAGCGTCAAAGCAGTGCTACTGTTCCTGTGTAGTTTATCTTTCTTATTTAGATCCACATCCCTGATGCGGCTTTATAAATACACTGAAATTAACCACATACTGTTTATAAGTTTAATGCATCTGATTATATCTAACCAGTAACAATATAATGGTCCAGGGAATTTCCATAGTATTCCAAATACCATAACTGCTTTAGCATTGTTACTCTAACTGCACCTTCTTCTTCTTTCAGCTGCTCCCGTTAGGAGTTGCCACAGCGGATCATCTTTTTCCATATTAGTCTCACTACACCGCTCGGAGTATTTATATTACTGTGTCTGAGTGGGGAATCAAAGATCTACAGAAGCTGAAAAAGAGAATTATCAGTATACAGCATTAATCACACACTGCCTCAGCCATGCTGTCTATTTGAACTGCCTCCATACGATAAATGCTTCAGAGCCTTTCCTGTACGGACCTCGTGGTTCAGAAAGAGTTTCATCCCATGAGCTCTAAACGCATTCAATCAGTCCAAGTGCTCCTTGTAGAACTGTTTGTATGTATAAGTAGAATCACCTCACTGTAAACTTGCAATACAGTTATAATATTACACAACCTGCACCACTTTATAAAGCGCATGTTTACATTTGATGACGATATCATTTTTAAGATGAAATGCAGCAAAAATATGTTTATTATATTATACAGATAAAACTTTAACTTCATTTAAATAAGCTACATTGTTAATAATTAAACATGTGAGGACATGGTGCTGCAGGGCTAGCTAGTTTATGTTTTGTTCCTGCCTCATGCTGTATGCTTGCTTGTGCTGACGCGACACTGGAAGGATAGCTGGATAGAATAATTAAACACGTACTATGAAGATATTTCAATGTTCTTTAAAAGTTTTGAAGAATCGGCATTCTCAGCTTACAGATGGTTTAACATCTATTACAGAGCTGACTGTGTGGCGATTGGGTGTTTGGAGAAAGAAAAGTAAGGACATGAATTGGAGGTTAGTACACTTGAAAGAGACAGGACTGCTCTAATAAATTATTTAATCGAAGGTCGCACATGGCGCAGCAAGCATCTTGTGTGAGACATGAACAATCACTGCACCACCGTGTTCTTAATAACATGCTTTCATTCCAATCAACATGAAAATTATATCACGTATACATCTCAGTATTTTAGTTATTCAGAGAGCTGTAATATCACGAATGTAATGAATTCTGTGTCCTGTCGGAGGAAGAGAAAGCCCGTTTAAGAAGCACGTAGTGATTCACACACATAGAGCACATAGAAGATCAAATACAAAACAAAGCATTTAACGTGCTACTTTAGTTATGATGGAATTTGAGAAACTAATAAATTAAACTATTTTAAGATGAAGTTTATGATGTTCTACTTTAATGACAAAATAAACTACGTGATTAAAGTGGAAAGGTCGAGATTGAAGTTGACATTTTGTGCTTTTTTCCCACTGTGTGCCTTTTTTTTTCTCTGTACCCTAATAAGCTTTCATATGACACTCAGACGGTGGGCTACAACTCGCCTTTTCACGGCAACTTTGATATGTGACAACTTCTTTTATATTTTGAGCACAGTGCGACTTTGTGAACTTGAGCTTTCGAGTTTCTCCAACACGCTATGTCACTCGATCAGCTTCCTTTTGTTGTTTATATCACTGTTTAAACCAACAAATAGTACGTGTTTCTTTGCCTCCACTTGGTATTCACTAAAATTCTTATATTGTCCCCCGTGCTTTTCCCCATTGTCTTTTCACAGAACGCTGAGCTTAAGGGCTATTTATATTGATTTGCATATTCAAAGAGTCATAATTCTGGGAGGAGTTGGGGCGGGACAGCAGGCGCGTGCAAGTGCGTTACTTTTCATGCTGATCGGGATTTATGTAGCGGAAGAACATGGAAGTTTGCGAAAGCGCAGATTTATTTATCTGGATTTTTTTGTGCGTAAGCACATTTCAGCTTTTGTGCTTACGTCATGTTATAGAGTGAATTCTACGCTCGGTGTTATGCATGAGGCCCCTGGTCTGCTTTCAGACAGTATGATGCATTGTCTGTCAGCTCTGCTCAAATGTCAGGAAGATTCAGCTGTTTGTTGAGGAGGAACTGAAGTGCTGCTGGTGGAGAAGTTACAGCTCTCCGTAAAGATAACATCTGGCAGAAAGTCCTGCTCTTCAGTACCTGAAATTGTAATTATGTGAATTGCTACTCATGATTCTTAAACCTTAAATGTTAACAGATTGAAAATGTGCATCATTACCTCTGGAGCTTAAAAAGCTGTACATCTGAGGCTTCATCTACTGCATATCTTAAAATAATTAATTACAAAGCAAAAGCAAACTCATCTGGAAGATGCTAAATCAGGGAATTAAATAGAAATAAAAAGAGAGACCCGCTTTTAAGGGCTTGTTGTCTCTTCTGTTCAGGTTTGTAGGGTGCAGTGTATAACAGAAAAGTCAAATGTGGACCTCGCAGGCCTCGTCACACAAGACAAAACGTTTATTAAATCAGAAACATCGTTGTTAATTTATAAAAGGGAACAGCCAGTGCCGTTCACTAATAACCACTTCTACATGAATCTCTTTTAATACCGGTTAAATATCATTTAATTTGTCACATGATTTACAGTAAATACAGTACATCCCATACAATTAGACCTGACTACATAAAATAATTACCATACAGCCAAATGTTTACTCTCCAATCACTATGTTGAGGACACGGAGATCTCGGCTATCTGTGTTGTCATCAACTACAGCATCATTTTTCTTTCCACAAGTCTTTTGAAGAACGTCCTCCATATGTTGTTAAAAGACACCAGCCAATGAGTTTGGTGAAGACTGCTCTCAATTTCTGGCAGCGCGCCTTCCTGTTTACAATGCTTAATAAAGAAAGGACATATCTTCGACATTTTTTCAAGCCATATGTCTGAATCCGCACACAAGGCCACAAAATCCTCCACAAACTGGCATCTTCCATGTTGTTACCTGAAGGTGATCACCTATTGATCTTAACTTCTCCTTGTTCTTGAGATGGGTTTTAGATTTAACGCGGTCATTGCATATTTTTTGTGTCCAGTCTATGGTGTGCTGGCAAAACTTGCAGGAAAGTTGTCCAGATTTGTAGAAGTCGCCAGGATATTGCTGTGCCCTCAATCTTACAGTTAAGCTTGTGTTTCTTAGATATCCGAGCGTAGTTGGGGTATCTGATTCTGATCAGTTTTGACATTTCTGTCTCATGGACCTAGCTAATTCACATGCCTTTAACAAGAAAACATACAGGAAAGACACACAAAAACAGATAGAGGCACAACTGAATTTCTACAAAGAATTGCGTTTGCTTGAAAAACAACAAACTACAAAATAGTATCTGACTGATAGGACTACAGAGACTTTGTGGTCGTGTCGTCGGACTTGCGACCATATGTCTTGGACACTCGGGTGAAGAGAGGGGCGGAGCTGTCAACTGATCACCACCTGGTGGTGAGTTGGCTTCGATGGTGGGGGAAGATGCCGGTCAGACCTGGTAGGCCCAAACGTGTTGTGAGGGTCTGCTGGGAACGGCTGGCAGAGTCCCCTGTCAGAAGTAGCTTCAACTCCCACCTCCGCAGAACTTCAACCACGCCCCGAGGGAGGTGGGGACATTGAGTCCAATGGGCCATGTTCCGTGCCTCTATTGTTGAGGCAGCTGACCGGAGCTGTGGCCGCAAGGTGGTCGGTGCCTGTCGGGCGGCAATCCCCAAACCCGTTGGTGGACACCGCGTGAGGGATGCCGTCAAGCTGAAGAAGGAGTCCTATAGGACTTTTTTGTCCTGTGGGTCTCTGGAGGCAGCTGATAGGTACCGGCAGGCCAAGCGAACGCTGCTTCGTTGTTGCTGAGGCAAAACTCGGGCATGGGAGGAGTTTGGAGAGGCCATGGAGAGCGACTTTGGACGGCTTCAAGGAGATTCTGGTCCACCGTCTGGCGTCTCAGGAGGGGGAAGCAGTGCAGTGTCAACACCGTATATGGTGGGGATGGTGCGCTGCTGACCTCACTTCGACGCTAGGGTCGGTGGGAGGAGTACTTCGAAGACCTCCTCAATCCCACTAACATGCCTTCCAATGAGGAAGCAGAGCCTGGGGACTCTGAGGTGGGCTCTCCCATCTCTGGGACTGAAGTCACCGAGGTGGTCAAAAACTCCTTGGTGGCAGGGCCCCGGGTGGATGAGATACCCCGAGTTCCTTAAGGCTCTGGATGTTGTAGGACTGTCTTGGTTGACACGCCTCTGCAACATCGCATGGACATCGGGACAGTGCCTCTGGATTGGCAGACCGGGGTGGTGGTCCCCCTCTTTAAAAAGGGGGACCGGAGGGTGTGTTCCAACTATAGAGGGATCACACTCCTCAGCCTCCCTGGAAAAGTCTATTCGGGGGTTCTGGAGAGGAGGGTCCGTCGGATAGTCGAACCTCGGATTCAGGAGGAACAGTGTGGTTTTCGTCCTGGTCGCGAACAGTGGACCAGCTCTTCACCCTTAGCAGAGTCCTGGAGGGTGCATGGGAGTTTGCCCGACCGGTCTACATGTGTTTTGTGGACTTGGAAAAGGCATTCGACCGTGTCCCTCGGGAATCCTGTGGGGTGCTCGGGAGTATGGGGTACCGGACCCCTGATAAGAGCTGTTCGGTCTCTGTACAACCGTGTCAGAGCTTGGTCCGCATTGCCGCAGTAAGTCGAGCCCGCTTCCAGTGAGAGTTGGACTCTGCCAGGGCTGCCCTTTGTCACCGATTCTGTTCATAACTTTTATGGACAGAATTTCTAGGCGCAGCCAGGGTGTTGAAGGGGTCCGGTTTGGTGGACTCAGGATTGGGTCACTGCTTTTGCAGATGATGTTGTCCTGTTTGCTTCATCAGGCCGTGATCTTCAGCTCTCTGGATCGGTTCGCAGCTGAGTGTGAAGCGGCTGGGATGAGAATCAGCACCTCCAAATCCGAGAGCATGGTCCTCAGCCGGAAAAGGGTGGAGTGCCCTCTCAGGGTTGGGGAGAGATCCTGCCCCAAGTGGAGGAGTTCAAGTATCTCGGGGTCTTGATCACGAGTAAGGGAAGAATGGAGCGAGATCGACAGGCGATCGGTGCGGCATCCGCAGTGATGCGGCTCTGCATCGGTCTGTCGTGGTGAAAAGGAGCTGAGCCGTAAGGCAAAGCTCTCAATTTAGCAGTCGATCTACGCTCCTACCCTCACCTATGGTCATGAGCTATAGGTAGTGACCGAAAGAACGAGATCGCGAATACAAGCGGCTGAAATGAGTTTCCTCCGCAGGGTGTCTGGGCTTTCCCTTAAAGATAGGGTGAGAAGCTCAGTCATCCGGGAGGGGCTCAGAGTAGAGCCGCTGCTCCTCCGCATCGAGAGGAGTCAGATGAGGTGGCTCGGGCATCTGATCAGGATGCCTCCTGGACGCCTCCCTGGTGAGGTGTTCCGGCACGCCCAACCGGGAGGAGGCCCGGGAAGACCCAGGACACGCTGGAGGGACTATGTCTCCGGCTGGCCTGGGAACGCCTTTGGGATTCTCCCGGAAGAGCTGGAAGAAGTGGCTGGGGAGAGGGAAGTCTGGGCCTCTCTGCTTAAGCTGCTGCCCCCGCGACCCGACCTCGGAAAAGCGGAAGAGGATGGATGGATGGTGTTCAATCATTTTAATATACTAGGAAGATTTGTAAAAGTCACTCCTTCAGTCTCTGAGTTCTGCACATTTCCCTTTTTAAATCTAAAATCCATTCTTATGTGTTAATTCCATTATTCTTTCTGTGTTTTCCACATCACAGAAATCAGAGGGCCCTATCCATATAAAATCTTCAACATGGCATGCAAGTATTCCAGTCACGGTGCCATCTTCATCCAGCCAGTAATAAACTGTGGTATCAACTTGTGAAACTTCTCCTCCTGTCTTCAGCGTGATCTCCTTTACTTTATTGTACCAGTGAAGTGCTGTGACTGTGAGACCACACAGACATTTTCTGAGCCTCCAGTTTTCCTGCACTTTTAGCCTCAGTAGGTGGATGAATGTCAGTTTTACGTGTGACAGTAATGCCCATTGTTACCAGACTTGACTTTACTACAAATATTCTCATTAGCGCCAATTCCAATTTAAGCAAAAGTAAGTACCATCCATGCTGTTAATACCAGCTGCCTTTGGTTTGTATCTAAACACTCCGTGTCCAGCAGCTTAAAAGGTCACACAGCATCAGGACAGCCATGTTATATCTACACAGGCAGTTCACTCCATGTCACATCATCACACTTAGGGACCTCATCATCACAGATTTTAATGAGACTTGGACTGCTGATTTGGTCATCTGAGTGACCCATGGAAATAAAATTGCACGTGTCTTGGATCAACAATATAAAGGAGATTTAAGTTCACAAAGCTTGAACACTGTGCCTGAGTATGACTTTGGCTATATATATCTAAATATAAGTGAACAGAAATGGTTTTCATGTCGTTTTAAACTTCTTTTCCAGCTCTGTAGTTAGTGAAAATATTATACTGTCCTAAAAATGAAAATTGAACCTTATTATGAGTGATTATAATATTACAATCTCAATTGCAAAAAAAACATATATTTTAAAATGGGCCAATTTTGTACTAAAGCTACCTTATAAGTTCATGAACATCTCCCGAAAATTTGTTTTTTGATAAAATCTGCAATGATGAGCTCCAAAAGTGTGATGATTTAACTTGGAATTACCCATCAGGAGTATCTCTGCTCCAAATCGATTATCTTATCCACCATAGAACCTGCACTCTCCCTTTGTACAATCTGAATATCCTCATAGATACGATCCTTTTTCTCCTTTAAACACGACATCAAGCCTTTCTATCAGAATAGTCACACCTTCATCTTTGTTCAGGTCTTCTGCTCAAATTGACATCTAAATGCTCTCCCTGTAAGCGACAGTCCAACCCCAAGTGCGAGTTTTTTATTTCTAAGCTCAGTAACCCGTGTCCATATTAAATCTTCATTTTTCCAGCTCTCGTATGCCTTTCTCTTGTCAAATGCAGGCAGGATTCTATAATTATCAGCCATCCTCTACTACGAATGTTAAGCTTAAATAACAACACAACACCTTTGATGTTAGCCACACACTTTTTATTCTTCTCTCCTATAAAACACACCATCATGAGTAACCTCCTACAAACCCACTCTCCTCAAACCCCGAATGTCCTACTCCCAGTCACGATGCAGTCCTGTAATCCCACAAATAGGAGCACATATATAAGATATAGAATATAACAACTTAACAGAATGAAGCTCCTGATGTGCAGTTCAAGTCCAGCGAGGATATCCAACAAAGCCCTAAATATGACGTCTTTAATAGACCTGCCATTGCTGTGTCCAAACATGATGGTGCCGTGTAGATAAAGTGTTGTCATATCTACATGGTGGCACTGAAATGTATGCAAATTCCCTTTAATGAAGGTCTGCAGTGCACTTTGATCACATCTGAATTGTTTGATTTGTAATTTTAAACTGTTGAGGCAGAGGAGGAAATCAAGAAAAATGTGACTTTGACCCAAACCTCATGGAGGGCACTGTGACCCTGAAGTGTGCTGATTATTTTTACTGACTTTATGAAGTTAATTCTACACTTATATTTTCACAGGGCTTTCCCATTTCACATGGCCATACACTGAGGTGTCTAATGGCCTCCAGCTCAGGGCTGTCCATGTGAGAAGTGAATCTGAGAAGAGAAGGGCAGACACTTAAAGAGAGAGAAGAGATTCCCACAGAGCATGGCCTGTGCCAAAGAAGATGGTGTGGATGAAAGAACGGTGGACATTAAAGAAGAGGACTGTGAGCAGCTCACACCAGAGGATGTGCGTGTGAAGCTGGAGGATCACGAAGAAAGAATTTCAGTTTTTAAAGCGGAGGAGGAGTGCAAGGGGGTGACTGTTACCATTAAAGCTGAGGATTTGAATGATTTCTCTGTTGGTCTTGAACTTCAAAAGCATGAAACTGAGGATATTTTCAAGAAAGAGGCCTGTAAAGAATCTCCATCCAGTTTACAGTCCTGGTCCACTAATACGGGACAACTGGCTATGCAGAAGAATTCTGTAGAACTGAAACCAGAGTTATCAGAGTCTGAAGAGAAAATCACCAAGGAAAATGGGAGAGAAGGAGAAGAGTCACCTGGGAGTGTTGGAATAAGTGAGTAATGTTATTAAATATAAAAGAAAGAGAACATTTATAAATTCTAATGGTGGGTGATTTGATGTTTTTAGAAGATTGAAATGAGAGTGGAAAACACGGTTAATCGAACTTGGATATAGAGCACCAGCTCGGGCCCATGATAACAAACAATAGGTTACCTAACAAATGATAAATTAGAAAAACTTGAGTGAATACAGAAAAATCTAAAGTGTTCAGCGCATAACTTGAACATCATGAAGGTTTAACTGAAGCTGTGATGTATGTTAGGCCAACAGTATATTACATTCAATGAAAATATCCAAAGTCATATTTTGTTAAAGACATGTATATTTCTTAAATTGTGTGGCAGTTAAAGCAGAAATGTCCTCAAAATGAAATAAATCAGTACGAATCAAATCCTTACCCCTGTGCACTAAATAAGAGTGAATTTGCTCAAGCCAGTGCTCACCTAATATGTGCCTCATCTTTCTAATGGTAATCTCGTTCACTTTGACGTTAACAGTGACAAGAGCTACCTGTATGAGCCATGATGACATTCTGGGGGTCTCAGGGTCTTCTGTCAGCATCTTGTGTTCTGCTCTCAGCCTAAACTTCCTTGGGCATCATGGCCTGGACAAGTTGGCAGTGGTGTGAAATCTTCACTTGGAGATGATCTTGGGCCCTTCAGTCTCCCACAGTCACATCGGGTCAATTTGGAGTCACCACTCCACTTCACCTGCATGTTTTTGGGGATGAGGAGAAGAACCAATATAACCAAAAATGCCATTCAGAGCCCCTATGTGGAACAACTGTAGGCAGGATTTGACCCCAGGACACTTGAACAATAAAGCAGCTAAGCTAAACACTGTGTCCACTAACACAAGTGGATATATTTGTATGTTTATTTTTTGTCCATGTAAATATCATCACATACATTACAATGAAGAAGAGAAAACCCAAATTCAGACACATTATTGGGTAGGAAGGCTCTGATTGCAGTCTTTAGTGCTGATACTGATCATCCATTCCATTCCATTAGGATCTGCTGGTATCAATAATAATAATATGGTTTTCTGTTTTATCATAATAATAAATGTGTTTCTAGCTATATATAAACTTCACAGTCCATAATAAAAAGCTACAACATACACAAAGAACATTTACCCATAATGCACATATAATGGTACAAAAACAAGCTGAACAAAATAAAAGATATGTCTTAATCATACTCCACATTTCAAATAAAATAAAATGTTTAGTTAGATATTTGTAGCCGTCGAATACGACCAGAATAAAATGAGACCGTCTTGGTGAACGCTTCAGGTTCTTATCTAAGAATATAAGCATCTCTGCATGTTCTGAGGACAGTCTGGTCCTCCTGTCATCCACGACTTGTGCTGCTGTACTGAACAGACCCTCGCTGTCCCCACTCGTATAAGGAGGGCACAGGAAGGATGACGACTTTCATTGGTCCTCCAGAAAGCCAGTGGCCCAGCATCTCTTGTGATATGAGGTTTACAGAGATAAAGATTGACCTCTGATGCTGCTGACTCAAATATCGTTTTTATCTTTATTGACAATTTCTTCATGCATTCTGCAGTTCTGTTGGCGGGGAGTTTCTTTGGATCTATCGGTTGTCGTCTTTCGCTCCCAATGCGTCTGTGTGATCGAGACACCGGCACTAAGCAGGTTATGTGTTTGAGATTTGCAGTCATCTGTGAAATACGTGTCTTTCTACCATTGTTTAATTTAGAGAAAAAAATCATTATGATAATAATATCTGTTACATAATTCATAACTGTATAGTGACTATTCACATAATGCTTATTATGTGTGATTAGTATTACTTTATTTAGGTCTAACAAATAGGCTCATACCATTCTACCTAACAATTTAATAAGAGGGCTGAATACAATTTCTAACAAATCAACATCCACTTGATAATGATTTATATTAATATACCAAGTCGGTAAAACTCTGCATCCATTTCCTCCCATCTTCCTACACATTCACTGAAAGGCTAATAAAAGGGATTTTAGTCACAATAGCTAATGCCTGGTAGATTAATTAATTATACAAATAAATCAGTCAACAAACACTCAGTGGCAGATGGAATCATGAATATAAATGATCTACAATGTGACATCTTCCAGAACTGAACATGGCTGGTTGTCCAGGCTTACGAATTCCACTGTTATTGCTGTCACAGTAAGTCTTTGATGTTCTTGCTGTCAGTATTATAAGGTTGAGTTTTTTAAGTGCTGCCATTATTGGAGGCCGATAGAGAGTAGGCGACTGAGTTAGACTAAGCTTGCTGGTCACCTTGGTCTTTAAACAGCTCGTTATTCACTCCAGTCCCTTTTGTGTTGACTTCTCAGATGCTGAATAAGGATTGTATTGTTGAAAGTGTTAGCAGAGAATCCGCTATCACTGACTTCTTTTTATACATTTATTACAAACCACAAATTTTTATCACTTGTAGGAAGGCAATACAGTAATCCCTCCTCGATCGCGGGGGTTGCGTTCCAGAACTCCCCGCGATAGATGAAAATCCGCGAAGTAGAAACCATATGTTTGTGTAGTTATTTTTATATATTTTAAGCCCTTATAAACTCTCCCACACTGTTAACATTATTAGAGCCTTCTAGACATGAAATAACACCCTTTAGTCAAAAGTTTAACCTGTGCTCCATGACAAGACAGAGATGACAGTTCTTTCTCACAATTAAAAGAATGCAAATATACTCCTCAAAGGAGTGTCTGCATCAGGAACAGAGAATTTCAGAGAGAGAGCGAGCGCTCGCAAAGAAAAGCAAACAATGAAAAAATCAATACGCGTGCTTTTAAGTTTGTCGAAGCACCGCAATAAAGCGGCATTTTTTAGAGGAACGTCCGTATCTTCTAAGCAAACAGCCTCTGTGCAAACAGCCCCTCTGCTCACATCTCCTCCGTCAGGGGTAGAGAATGTTAGAGGTAGAGAGAGAGCGCGAGATTAAAGCAAACAATCAAAAAATCAATGTGTGCTTTTGTGCTTTTAAGTATGCGGAAGCACAGCGATAAAGCGGCATTTCTTAGAGGAGCATCCATATCCACTAGGCAAACGGCCTCTGTGCAAACAGCACCTCTGCTCACATCTCCTCCGTCAGGCGCAGAGAATGTCAGAGAGGGTGAGAGAGAGGCAGAGACAAGCAAACAATCAAGCACCGCGCGGGAATCATATCTTATAGCATTGAGGAGTTTTAGTTAATATGTAATACATGCTCTGATTGGGTAGCTTCTCAGCCATCTACCAATAGCGTCCCTTGTATGAAATCAACTGGGGAAACAAACTGAGGAAGCATGTACTTTAAATTAAAAGACACATTGTCTGCAGAAATCCGCGAACCAGCGAAAAATCCTTGATATATATTTAGATATGCTTACATTTAAAATCCGTGATAGAGTGAAGGCGCGAAAGTCGAAGCGCGATATAGTGAGGTATTACTGTACAACTGTTAGACTGACAAGGCCATGTTTCTGTATTTTGGTAATGTTGGAATTTTGTCTCACATGCTTTTTATCGTTCAAGATCAGATGTCAAGATCAGTTAATTTGCTGATCACCAGTCAAGTCATTTGGAGTGAAGAGCGGCTGATTTTGATTTGTGATCGATTGATCAGATCAGGCCTGTCTTTCAGATATGAGAGAAAGGTGGAGAAATTGAACAGACAGCAGCAGAACATGTAAAGACCACACATGGAGTGGCCAGACCTTAAATGGCACCTCAGTGTGAGGAAGGAACGGCAACCAGTGTGCCACCACTTTACTTGTACTGTTTTATGTATTTTCAAAGGCGGGTAGTGGTTAGGAATTTGTACGTCAAACCTTGAAGTTGCAGATTCAAATTTAGCTATTGACACCATGTGACATCAAGAATGTCACATGACCTGCCTGTGCTCCAGTTGAAAGAACAAGAGAAATGTAACCAATTGTGTCTCAAATGTTGTAAGTCACCTTGGAAAAACATGTTAGGAAAGTAATAATTATAATAATAGTTAAAATGTTTGTGTTATTTCAGAATTGCAGAAGAATGGCAGCTTATCTCCACCTTCATTTGGTCAGCTCTCACTTCAATACAAAGAGAAATGTATGAAGAAATCAGCAAGAGGATCAGAGAACTTGACAGCAGCCTTTTTTCAGTGCAGTTCTCTCCCTACTGCTGGAGTAACACAGACAGAAGCCATCAAAACTGATCGACAAGAAGTGGAGAAAGAACTCCAAATTCATACTGAACAAACAACACATTGTTGCCCTGAATGTGGTAAGTCGATCTCAACGAGAGGCCATCTTCAGAGACACAGAAGAATTCACACTGGAGAAAAATCTCATTGCTGTTCAGAATGTGGTAAGTCTTTTCAAAGCAGAAACGATCTTAAGATGCATAGAAGAAGCCACACAAAAGAAAAACCTCATTGCTGTCCAGAATGTGGTAAGTCTTTCTCATGGAGAAGCCATCTTCAGCACCACAGAAGAATCCACACAGGAGAAAAACCTTATTGTTGTCCAGAATGTGGCAATTTGTTCTCATGTAAAAGTGATCTGAAGAAGCACAGTAGAATCCACACAGGAGAAAAGCCTTATTGTTGTCCAGAATGTGGTAAGTCGTTCTCATTTAGAAGCAATCTTCAGAAACACATGAAAATTCACTTTGGAGAAAAACCCTATTGCTGTCCAGAATGTGGCAAGCGATTCTCATGTCAAACCGTGCTTCGATGCCACAGAAGGATCCACACTAAACCAGTCCACCAGAAGCCGTACACCTGTTCTGAATGTGGTAAAGGATACTCGTCCAGAAGAAGCTTTAGGAGACACACACAAAGTCATATTGGAGTAAAGCCTGTCCCAGAAATGACAAATGATCGTTCCATTGGATCCTCAACCAAAAAAAATAAAGAAAAATCTTCCTAGTTAGTAACGGACTCCAGGTTAAAGTAGTTAATAAGTACATAAGAATAGTGGAGGAATCCCTGAAAGTGGCAAACAGATCGTAGCTGCAAGGTGACCTCAGAGCCACATATGAATTCTATGGAAGAATAATTTTAGTGTAACATAGCATTCATCTTAAAGAAATAGCATAAAGAGTTAATAAATGTGGGAAACCAAACAAAGGTCAAGTGAACAACAAAATGTACACTGAAATATAAGATTTGGTTAAGAAAAACTACTGAGATGGTCAAGTAAATAAAGAATGTACTAGAAGAAAGATTGATGTAATATACACAATGTACTTAAAGATGACTAAAACATCAGCAGATGTACTATAAGCAAGGAGAATTGACAATTGTTATCTGTACTGAAATTTCAAGGGTGGTGGTGCAACTCAAAGGTTTCAGAAGAACCAGAAAATAAAATGACATACTTTTATTTTATATAAATCATTTGGGTGTAAACCAAAGAACCAACCAGAGTAAAATGTATGCATTGATTGACACTACATGTAATTTGACCAGTTTATAAAATGAACCGCTATTGTTTGATATTCTGACCAGTGTGTAACAGACTACTTTTGAAGAATGCTCCCTCCAAGATATTTTGCTGAGGAGTAATTAAAAGATACAATGAACAACTTTTCTCCTGCCTGATTACTGAATTGTCCTGTTAGAGGTGATTCTTACATTAATGTGATGTTAAATTTCGACCACAATTCACACTGGAATACAACACATATTTCACAAACAGCAAGAATCTTCTTCAACAACTTTGAGGTGAAAGAAAAAAACCTCATTGTTGTCCTAAATGTGGTTAACGCTTTTCATACAGTGTGGTCTTCATATTCATAAATGACTGGCCTACTTGTGGTAAGCCTCTTAGCTGTTCTGAATGTTGAAAGTGGTCCTCCTGTATCAGCCGTCCTCAGCAACACATAAGATTTCATGAAGGACTTCAAAATTTTACAGCCAGGATGTCATCCACACAGGGACTGATCATCTCTGCACCAGTGCTGTGACATAAGATGGTGAACAATACAAACACCAGACAACAGAATGAGATAGCAACAGTACTGTGTGGTGATAACAACTTCAACCACAGAACACAACTGAAAAATTTCAATGTAATAATATAAAAATGGCGAAATCAAATCCAATCCACAGTGCAGTGCCAACTATCAGGAGATGCCAATGACAACAAGTGGAATATTTTTGTTTCAGAGCTTTGGAGATGGGGCTTTATCTGAGTAGCCATTAACTTCTACCGTCTCTGGGATGTCATCTGATTGCTGACACCTGGGCTGAGTGCAAACAGCCGTTCTTAACCCTGATAATGAAGAAGTCATTTAGTGACGTCAGCTGACAGCCAATGCTGTCCAATCAGATACTGGGGAGGGACAGTCGAGGAGGACAGGAGACTAAAAAGAGAGCCGTCACATGACAGACCAATGTAGAGGGGCTTTATAAGACTTTTACACTAATTTAGGTTATCATTTATAAACGATAAGAGTCTTTACAAACCAAACACATTCATCAGCTGTGTGTCAAGGGTGAGTCCAAAAGTGGGAATTTAAGAAGATTTAAATACAAATAAAATGAAACATTCAGGGTTTAAAGAGAAATGTTTAAGACCTGAAGAGGGAGTCACAACAGCTTGCTAGGGTTAGCACGGGGGACCACATTTGTGAAGAATATCAATTAATGTGTAGAAGGAATATTATTTAAAATAATAATTTTTTGAGAAATGGGACACTATAATGAATGCAGAACACAATGAAAATGAAATGAACTGATTTTATTGTCTGACATATTAGAGAGAAAGGGAAGACAAAGAAGAAACACACAGGGATCTCTGCTGCCCCAGCTGTTCATTTGATAAATGAACCTAAAAATATAACGGATGTTCCTTTGCTCCATGTCAGTATATTTCTGGGGTGGTGTGTGAAGGACACTGTACTCTGAATGTGTTGGTGGTATTTGTGGATGAACTCCGTATTGTAGTGCTTGATGAAGGTTTGACAAAGTAATCCCTCGTCATCCCATGAGGTTCAGTCAGCTACTGATGAGTGACGCTCCTTGATGCAGTGCCTGTGGTCTGAGGGGTCGGTGGTGCTTTACGCACTGAAATTCCTCTGGTTTCTGAACCATTTAATGATATTACACACCACAGAGGGAGAGATTTACAAATCCCTTCCACTCTTTCTTTAATGAACATTATTTTTAAACATCTCAATCATTTTCTCACTCATGTGATGACAAACTGGAGATCCTCTGCCCATCTTTGCTCCTCAGAGACTCAGCCATTCATGGGTACAAATCACGATTACAATCCCCTGTTTGAAATCCCATCATTATTTAATTATTTGACCTTATTACTCGCCCTAATTTGCCCCCTGTCCCAACTGTTTTTTGAATCTGTTGCAGGCCTGAAATACAGGAATGGATGTATAACAACAAATGAAATGAAGTTGAGCAGACAGAACATGAAATATCTTGGCTTCATACTGTCTGCCATTAAATCAAAGTCAAAGTACATTTAAGAATCTCTGCTTCTCTGTTTTTATATTTGCCTTTTACATCCCATCCCATCTTCTCCTAATTGGAGTTTGTAAACAGTTGACGTCAGAAGTTTCCAGACTCTTGGTGTGAATCCTTTCAAACTCACTTCACCTCCTCAGATTTTATACTCACAAATGGTACATTTGTCTTCTAGTTTAAGACGTCTACATTGTCTGCAGTGAAAGTCATTTCTTCCATCGATGTTCACAGACCTCAGAGTCTTTCACTTTTTATTGACCGTATCCCAATTCCAGTGGGTCACAAGTAGTGGTGGTCTGCTCAATACTGACGCGTCGAGGCCGTGTTGAGCTTTCAAAGCGCAGATGTTTGAAGTGTCGCTTCAAGGCTGTATTATCGTGGGCTTTCCCTCTCCTTACCCTTTACCTCTTTTCTTTAAGGGCCAGTGTGCTCATTAAGTTCGTTTGCGGGTTGGTCTCCTGTCGCACTTTAAGATGAACACACACAGACAGAGACATACGCAGACACACAGACCCTCAGCACACAAGTACCGTATGACAGACGTACACACAGCACGTTATTCGCTGCACTTTACCACACACGAGTGCGCATGAATAACACAAGCACAGTCCACTCTCCCCAGCACTCAGAGAGACTTACTTATCATAGTCACGAACAACGGGCGATATCTCCGATTTATCTCACACCTAAATATCACCTTTAGTCTCCACGAATATATTCAGACATACAAAGGCTCAACATCCCCGCCTATCGGCCATTTATCACATGTTTGACTTTAACGCACTCTTCATTACTGGACTGAGCTCTTCGTCCGCAGCTCGATAAACCTGGCAGTTTGGATCATATGGCACTTCACACTGCGCCAGGCGCTCTTCACAAATTACTTTATTACCTCAATCACTCTGGATATGAAGACTATGAAACTTAAAGATGTCACGATGAATGTCCAGGGCGGCATTGATCAAGCACTCGAAGTTGTTCATGAGATGCTTGGCTGATGATCAGATGAAAACGGTGGCACGTGGCTGGTGCCCTCTGCTGATATCTATCCTCTTCCTCTTCAGCTTATGAGATTAGGACTATCTATACTAATAAAAGGCAAAGCCCTCACTGACTCACTGACTCACTCACTGACTGACTCCTCACTAATTCTCCAACTTCCCGTGTAGGTAGAAGGCTGAAATTTGGCAGGCTTATTCCTTACAGCTTACTTACAAAAGATAAGCAGGTTTCATTTTGAAATTCGATGCGTAACGGTCATAACAGTCGACAACGTTCGCCATGTTGAACTTTCTTATTTATGGCCCCATCTTCACGAAATTTGGTAGGCAGCTTCCCTGCACTAACCGAAACCAATGTACGTATTTATTTCGGTTATGATGCCACTATCGGCAGCCATATTGAACTTTCCAACATCACTAATTCTCCAACTTTCTATGTAGGTAGAAGGCTGACCCCATCTTCACGATGACGTCACTGTCGGCCGCCTTATTGAACTTTCCAGTGATCTTTGTTACTTATGGGCCCATCTTCAAGAAATTTGGTACACGGGTTCCCAACGCTAACTGAATCCTACTTACATACATATATACGTCCATATCCTGCAGCTCGGTCACCGTGTGAGGCGGCGTTGGGTCCCCCATCCCAACGCCTCCCACGTTGTTGGCTGCCTGCCTATATAAGGCCGTCTGTCGCTCCAGTCTCTACATTCCCTTCCTTGCTTCGCCACGGGATTCACGTCTCCCTGCTGATAACTACAGCCTTTTTATTTAATCCACGGCTTCTCCGCTGTTTTATTGTTCATTTATTACGATTATAGTTATTGTGTAGGTATTTTAGACTTACTTTACATTGTACAGGTACCCATTTCCTTTATTGTTCCAACCGTACCCCCATTAACATGTCTATCGAGGTGATCACCATCGATCAAAGAACTGTCACTTACCGAGTGGTTTCCATGCCCGGAGATACCACCTGCCTTTTCCATTCTTTTTGTTACATATTGCACGGCCATATCAGGCTCACTCTTGATATCCATTGTGTCTTATGTATTCAATGACTGGGACAGGTTCAAGGTGTGGACTGATGACGGTACAGGAGATAATTAGACTACACAGGAGCACTAGAAGAGTGAAATCCTTAAGCCCTTCACCTCTGGATCTGCATGTGAGTTGATGGCTGCCACTGAATTGTTCAGTTGTCGCTTTCAAGTGTACTGAAATGGCCAAATATTTTACACATTTCGACAACCTGCCAATGCCTCTTAAACATCTTAGATTCACAGGTGACGATTTCAGTAGTGGACACTTTGATGTTTATGAATGTTTAAACTCTCAAAAGCTGGATGAGAAGTTATCGATGAAACTGCTTGTATACTTACAACGCTTGACAGATACCGAATGTCACTTCAACACAAGTCCTACAAATACTGTCGTCATTGAAACAAACCATGAAACTCAAACTGATTATGACAGCAGCAATCCAAGCTGTGAGATTTGAGACAAGATTACTGTTCACATGGCCAACTGTACGTTGCATGCTCAAGAGTAAGCTCAGCGCACAGCTTGGTCATGTTACAACCGGAGGACCGAACTGACAACATGGTATACAAAGAGATCCTCAACAAATAATTATTGGTATATTTTCCCTCAGTTTAAAAAGGTTTAATTTTCTTCTTAATAAAATTTTAAGGCAGTACTTCGTCGCTGCGAAGCGCGGGTATTTTGCTAGTTCATTATAAAATTCAATGGGAGTTTCTCAACACGTGATTGTAAAATACACCTGACTGGCTGGCTGTCAAAATGATGGATGACTTCGCTCAGACTCTTTTATCTTGTTTAACAATCTCCTCTCTCAAGATGTAATTTCCAGTCCCATAGCATCTCCTTCTGTTCACAGTTTGTAAAGTAATCAGCCACAGCTTGGACCTCAGCATGTCTTCATCTCCCAAGCTGTACATCAATGTAGTCCTGGTGCCTTTCACTCCACAGGCCATCAGATCATCAATACAGCTGGAGGGTCTCCTGAATTCCTGCTCAGCTCAAACAGATGGCACTGTGATGGGTACAATTCAGGAGAACAGACTGACTTTGATGTTTACCGTCCATGGCAGTGCCCTGTGTTTAAGGTCATCTGTTTAGTCTTGAGCTAAATATCATGAAGATAAAGAACACAATTTACAGACTTTACACACCACAACAGAGGCTCATTTCAAATGTCACGTGATCCTGAGGGACACTGGCACCATGACGTCACTGGCATCACCACAGCTGCTGCGACACCAGCACTCACGCAAGGCTCTGGGCATTGTCAAGAAAGAAAGAAAGAAAGTTTTGGAGTTTTCAGTATACCTTTTATTACTTTTAATGTCTTTTAGAGTAAAGCGTTTCCTAAGAGAGTAAATTTAAATAATAATAAAAAGACAAGCATAAAAAAATCAATAACCTCAAGTTTACAAAACAATTCCTAAAATATAACAAAGTTTAAAGAAAACACAAACTCATTTAAAGCAGAAACGAAACCTAAAATGAAACATCACAGCTGACTTCAGTCCTCAATGCTCTTCAACTTCTTGTGATGTTCATGAGTGTCAAATTCACCATTTAATGTTCATCTTTATCAGTAACTGAACATCTCAGTAGTGTGGGGGGTCAGGCTGAAGTGGGCATACGAGGGCACAGCAGACACACAGGGGCACACAGGACACATGAAAGAGCGCAGACACTCAGATGTGCAATGGAGAGCACTGCTCAGGTCTAAATGATCGATTTCACTGCTAGACTTACAAATCAAATATTCAATCCAAATCAACATCTTATTTGTTACTCACCCCATTGTCTTGAGAATTAAAAAGAATATTCTGACTTTTCCAGCGCTATTAAGAAATGGATCATCAATACGGAGTGTTATATCTTCAGATCAGACAACACAGGAGATGTGACCAGAGGTGGTGACAAGTCAGAAGGTCACAGAGGAGCAGATTTGACAAATGTCAGTCATCCTTATTGTTTATTCACCAAACACCATTGGGAGTTTGTTTTAGAAAATGTAATTAATTATTAGATTTGTATTTTGTAAATACATAACGAGTATTAAAAAGATTAATTAAAGTAAATGTTCTTTTCCAATAGAGAATCTTCCATAACCTGACAAAGCTGCACTGTCCTTAAAGGTAATGACAATATAAAGAAATCTGAACTAAATATCCATTTGATCAAACCCAAATCTTTCCTCCCCCTCAGCCTTGCCATTCATTTAATATTGAGAGTGGCCACTAGAGGGGGCACCTGTCAGCTCTGAAGGTCATGTGACTGTGTGACGTGTCACCCTTATTTTACTCTTAATTCATTTAAATCTTAATTAGTTTTAGATATAATATTTAAAGTTCAGGTGTTTTATTCTTGTGTTTTTACTTTATTCTTATTTCTTTTACACTGCACTGTATTCTTTCCTCCCCCCTTCACTGCCGACCTTTCCCATGTGTGTAATATGGTGGGGCCCCTCACATGTCACCTTCTTGTTCCCATCAGACAGACGGAGGTCTCCGTTTGCCGTGTTGATGTCCAGTGTGAGGGGACAGAAGTCTGAAAGGAGAGAAAAGAGAACGAGTGAGGAAATCTGGGAGTGTGTAACGGGACTGGGGGCGGAGCATAACACAGACAATTAACAAGAACCAATCAGGAGCTGCGCTTACCAGACACTAATAGTAAAGAGCTCATCTGATTGGACAGAATCTGTAGGGATTAAAAATAAAATCATAAAAAGACGGCAAAAGACAGCAAAGAGAAAGGCAGGCAAGTTAAACATTTGGAAGTCGTTTGAGTCATCGGAAATTATTATAAACACCATAAGGTTACAGTTGAGGTCAAAGGTCTAGTGGACTGTCCATGACCACTGGCTTTATTAAAATTACACTTTTTATTGTCAAAGTACTGTAAATTTAAAGTTAATTTAAAAGTTAAATTAATTTAAAATCAATCCACTGCCATACTTCACAGACACATAAAATATTTCAGTAGAAGTTGCCAAACTGCATTTGCTTTTTTAAAAAATCTATCTATCTATCTATCTATCTATCTATCTATCTATCTATCTATCTATCTATCTATCTATCTATCTATCTATCTATCTATCTATCTATCTATCTATCTATCTATCTATCATCTAGTGCCTTTCCCATCTGTCATTGTCTCTCTCTTTCTTTCTTTAGTGTGTTTCTTGTCATCTCTTATTATTATTTGACTGCCCTCACCACAATACCGCCCTTGTTCGCCCATATCAAAAACCGCCACTGGATGCATGCTGATATGTGCCAGCTGTATGCCAGCATGCGATTACAGCATAGTTGCCACATGTGGATGATCCATCCCAGTCTTTGAAAAATGAAACCAAACACACAAAAATGCAACACATGATTACTCCGTTAACCCTGCCGCAGCGCCAAAATGTATTATCGTGGTATTTCCCTCGACTTGCCCTTTACCTGTTTTCTTTTTTTCACATCTTCACGCCCCCCTTTTTGTTACTATATCTTGAAATGATATACTGTACATTTTGAAATATCTGAAATGTATTTTAAGATATCTTAAATACATTTCGAGATATCTTAAAATAACTTCCTGTGCATTTCAAGATATCTCAAATACATTTTGAGATATCTCGAAATCACTTCCTGTAACATTTCCTATTCTTTCAATGGGACTACCTGTCTATTTCGAGATATCTCAAAATGTATTTGAGATATTTTGAAATGCACATGAAGTTATTTTAAGATATCTCGAAATGTATTTGTGATATCTTAAAATGTGCAGGAAGTTATGTTGAGATATCTGAAAATGCATTTCAGATATCTCAAAATAAATTTGAGATATCTTAAAATGATTGGGAAGTCATTTTAGGATATCTCAAAAAATAATTAAGATATCTCAAAAAACATTCAAGATAACTTAAAATTCACTGTTGTTTGAGATATCTAAAATACATTTTTAGATATCTCAAATTAATTTCATGATATCTTAAAATGGGTCTCTGCTCCATTTCAGATATCTAACAATGTGTTTCCAGATATCTCCAATTGTATTTCAAGATATCTAAAATGCATTTTAAGATATCTTTAAAAGGACACTCAATTATTTCCAGATATCTCAAAACAGCTTCCTGTCTATTTTCAGATATCTCAACATCACTTCCTGCTCATTTCAAGATATCTCAAATACATTTTAAGATACCTTATAATAAACAAGAAGTCCCATTGAAATAATACGTTTTACAGGAAATGATTTTGAGATATCTTGAAATACAGACACAATTATTTTGAGATATTTAAAAATGTATTTGAAATATCTTAAAATGTGCAGGAAATTATTTTAAGATATCTCAAAGTGAGTTTCAGATATCTTAACAAGTAAATTACATTTTAAGATAGCTCAAATTTATTTTGAGATATCTCTAAATGTTAATTCGGCTTGCCATAACGTGATGGTGTGCTGGGAAGGCAGCATAAAGAAGAGAGACAAACTGGTGTGGAAGGCAGGCTCTACTGTAGGCACAGAGCTGGACAGTTTGACATCCGTGGCAGAGCGACGGGCGCTGAGCAGACTCCTGTCTTGGAGAATCCACTGCATCCACTGAACAGGATCATCTCCAGACAGAGGAGCAGCTTCAGAGACAGACTGCTGTCACCGTCCTGCTCCACTGACAGACTGAGGAGACCCCACACTATGCGACTCTTCAATTCCACCATGGGGGTAAACGTTAATATTATTCAAAGTTATTGTCTGTTATACCTGCATTTTTATTACTTTTTAATTTAATATTGTTTTTTTGTTTGTATCAGTATGCTGCTGCTGGAGTATGTGAATTTCCCCTTGGGATTATTAGAGTTTCTATCTATCTATCTATCTATCTATCTATCTATCTATCTATCTATCTATCTATCTATCTATCTATCTATCTATCTATCTATCTATCTATCTATCTATCTATCTATCATCTAGTGCCTTTCCCATCTGTCATTGTCTCTCTCTTTCTTTCTTCAGTGTGTTTCTTGTCATCTCTTATTATTATTTGACTGTCATTCTTATCCAAGGTGACTCCCATCATCTGAGATTCCATTGTTTCCTTTTCTTTTCTTTGTCCAATTGTAGCCCAGGCATGTGAAGTGACTTGCTCAGGTCATACAGTGGTGTCAGTAGTGGGATTTGAACCCACAACCTCAGAGTTTGAAGTCCAAAGTCTTCACCACCACACCGCACTGCATTCCTCCTTTATCTATTATATAGCGCCTTTCATGTATATCTACCTATTATAGTGCCTTTCACGTCTGTCTACTGTATTTGCCTTTAACTCCTTTTCCTATTTGTCATTTTCTCTCTCAGTGTTATAATGTCTGTCCTATTATTTATTACTTTAGTGCTCTTCTCATCTTTCTCTTATATAGTGCCTTTCATATTTTTGTGTCACATTCTGTCTTTCTCATTTCTCTGTCCATCTATCACATCATTTCTTTCCCATCTCTTACAGTATATAGTGACTTTAATATCTCTATATTATATAGCGCCTTTCACGTCTGTCTCTCTACTGTTTCTATCACTGACCTGCCCCCAGTAGTTTTGGTTCCCTTCCAATTTTTAAACACAAATCCCACTTTTCAGTCCAATAAGTGTAAACTGACCCCAGTGACTGTCACCCGCCATTCTTATTCCACACAGCAGACTCTTTCTTTGTATTTCGACTTCACAGATTATTTGAAACAATAAATTAAATTCCGATGGCTCACACAAAGTGATTCAGACCCTCACCTCATGTTCTGTCGCTCATTATTTGGAGGTAATAACTGCCATCAAGCCCTTCCTGTGGCTCTAGATGAGACTTCTACTCCTCTCACTGCCCACCCGGCCCATTCGTCTTGATGTCTGATGGCCTTTTTCTCCCAGCTGTGACGTTCAGCTCTTTCCATGGATGTTGACTTGGATTCAGTTCAGGGCTCATAGCAGACACTTCACAACATTCCAATGTCTTTTTTTCCACTATTCTTGGTGGTCATAGCTTTTGTCCTTTGATCTCAAAGATCCGCCTGAGTCTCTCTTGATGTTTACTAGTTTTTTTCTCCTCTATTTAAACTCTCCTTCTATTGAATCTGTGGTCAGCTTTTCTCTGGTGGTCTCATCAGGGAGGTGGGCTACAGTCCTGTAGACCCTCAAACATCTTGAGAATATTAGCAGCTGTGCTCACTGGAACAAGAAGCTCTTTGGAGGTGGTCTTGTACTCTTCACCTTGACCACCCTTGACTGTGACCTTCTTCATCTCCTTTTCTTCTCTTGTCCTCGTTCAGTGTGAGGCACACAATGACACAACACAGCAGAGTGAGGACTTGACTGAGTGACTGGAGACCCTGGTGACACTCAATAGAGGAATCAGTCAGCTGAAGATGTCACCACAGTCCAGTGAGGTCTTTGAACTTCTAAGGACCCCTAATAATTATCTCCCTGCCATTTTCATTTGTTTTAATGTTTAAAATTTGTGAAGTCGAGAACTCAAAGCAAAGTGTCTGCTCAGTGGAGTAAAGAATGGAGGATGGCAAGGACTTTTGTCAGCTTTAACTTATTTCACATACAGTTGTGCTTCATTTTTAAAGCAACACTTTTATCTGTGTCTGTATATACAGCTGTGTGAATAAGTAAGTGCACCCCATGATGTGGAGTTTATTTTTCCCTTTTTAAACATTTATGGAAACATCAAGACTCGGGTTCAACAGACGGCTTTGGTGATTTACTTCTTGAGTCTCTCTGTCCCACAATGCACCAGTCACGGAACTCCCATCACTCTCAGCCCCTCAGTCACACAACACTCAGACTTTCATATCCTAAGCCTATCCTGGTCTATTAAAACTTCAATGATTTTTATTGTGATGATCCATTCAGTCAAAGCACAAACTCACATTTTAAAAAGTCGTCTCTGCTCTGAGGTTTAGGAGGCTGGAGGGCGAAAACTGGAGCTTCATGAGCTGAAAATAAAAAGAAAAGAGAAGAAGAATGGAAACTGTGAAGATGGCATTGTGGGATCTTAGTTTAGTTCTTAAAAAACATTTCATAATTGAGCTACAGTTACAATATAACAAATATGAAGTACGTAAGAAATTAGGTGAAACGTAATTTAGAATATTCTGTCAGACGTGCTCATGGCAGACGATACAAACGCTTATCTGTTTGTAATTCCATGCCGTAGTAAGGGCTGATGTCACCTCCGGGCCATTGTCCCTTGTCCCTATCCCTTCTTGCCCGTCTTCTTCTTAATGGGCGCTGCCACCATTTTGTACCCTTATGTTATTATTTTGAGTTTACCATTTACCAACTGTTTTTTATCTTTTTCCATCAATTTATATGGAGTTTGCTTCTTAAGGTGCCCCAGATCTTTATCTTCTCTTCGTCCTTATTTACAAATCATATTAAAAATAAGTTTGCAGATAATCAGAGCATATTTGGACCCCTTCACTTTTTTAATTTGACATTTTTGCTCTTCAATCTACACTCAGTAACTCATAATGACAAAGTCAGCACAAGTTCTCAGAAAGGTCTGCAAATTTATTACAAATACATAACTGAAACTTCTCCTTCCCTGAAGTATTCAGACACTTAATTCAGGTGTTTCTGGAAGCCCCTTTAGTGGTCTTCATGACTCAGTGTCACTACCAGCTTCACAGTCCTGGGTTTGGCCAGTTGATCCCATTCTTCCTGGCAGATCCTCTCAAACTCCATTAGATTTCAAGAGAAGTTTCTGTGACCTGCCATCTTCAGATTTATCCACACATGTCCCATGGGTTTTGGACATTGGCTCGGTGACTCAAGGACACTCTGAGATTTGTCACAAAGCCACTCCAGAGTTGCCTTGGCTGCAATCTTCAGTTCTCAGTTTCAGGTCACAGGTTCTCTTTAAGGTCCTCTCTGTATTTGATTGCACTTCTCCTCCCCTCAGTTCTGACCTGTCACTCTGTCCCCATAGCCTGATGCTGTCATCACCATCTTCACTGTAGAGATGGCATTAGACGGGTGGTGAACAGTGCCTGGTCCTCTCCAGACATCCTGCTTGGACTTCTGTCTAAAGAGTTCAATGTTTGTCTCATCAGATCATAGACTCTTTCCCTTTATGCTCTCAGGCTGTCATATGTCTTTTACTCGAGAGTATTTTCTGCCTGGCCACGCCCATAGATGCATGATTTTTGGAGCGCTGCTGAGATGGCCGTCCTTCCTACAGTTTCTCCCACATCAGCAGAGGACTGCTAAAGTTTTGTTGTAGTGACCATTAGATGTTTGATCATCTTCCTGGCTAAGGCCCTTCTTGTCCAGTCCCTCAGACTTTCCGTCTCTAGAAAGTGTGCTGGTGGCTCCAAACTTCTTGATGCTGCCATGCTCCTGGGAACACTCAAACTTTTACAAATGGCTTTATCCCCTTGCTCTGATGTTTGCCTCACCACAATTTGATGACGGGGGTCTATAGAGGGTCCCTTGAACTCCATGGTTTGGCTTTTGTCCTGGCATACAATGTCATAAACATACTCTATTGATACATATTGGCAAGCAGGTACAGTTTGGTGACATCTTCAGGGCTCTGTCTAATTAGGAAGAACCACCCTGTGTCAAGAGGGTGCTGCTCCTGCTAATGTCATCACTTCAGTGAGTTCACAGGCCACAACTCAAGTGACGTCACTTCCATAGCCCGCTAATTAAGCTCCGCCTCTTCAGGTGCACCACTATAAAATGTCAACAGAAATGGGTGTTCATTACAGATCTGTGACTGAGGAAGACGGAGCTCCAACTCAGGGTGACTTTATAACTTGACAGTCTTTCATTGCAGCAGACACCATCATTGTGCTCCGTCATATGCTTTTTATTTTATCTTCATCATTAAACTGGGTATTTCAGGGTGGTACCCCAACACTTTGTGCCCACACTCTCTTCTTATGTTCACACTACATATATCCTGTAGGGCGGCACGATGGCGCATTGGTAGTACTGCTACCTAACAGTAAGAAGACCAGGGTTCATATTCAGGGTCCACCCTGCATGGAGTTTGCATGTTCTCCCTGTCTGTGTGGGTTTCCTCCAGCTGTCCAGTTTCCTCCCATAATCCACAGACATGCAAGTTAGGTGAACTGGTGACACTGAATTGGCCCTAGTGTATGTGCCAGGGGTGCGTTTGTGTGTGTGTGTGTGTGTGTGTGTATGTCCTTTGATGGGCTGGCACCTTGTTCCTGTCATGCGCTGTATGCTAGCTGTGATTGGCGCCAGCAGACCACCAACACCCTCCTCAGGACTAAACAAGTTTGAAAATGACAGACTGACATATGCAGTATACGTCTGTTGTGGTGGACGGCCAGGATGGACTCTGTGCCCTGGCCTGCTTGAACTGACCTTGTGTTTAAACAATTCGCTATCTTTATGTGGAAACATAAGTAATTCTTAATTTCTGAAGTGCGCTTTACCATTGAACTTCTCACTGTGCTCTGAGGCTGCACTCAGTCAAATGTCCAGGTGGTCCTCAAGCCATCAGTCCTGCAATTTGCTTATCTTCACCACCACAATATATCAAATTAAATGCTTTTGGTGTGTAAACTTCTTTTAAATGTCGGTGGGAGACATGACCTCTGAGCAAAAAACAGAAGGCATATAAAACAGGAGAGCCCAGAGGGAGCACAGCTGAAAATGGATGAACGTGGACTCCATCCAGCAGAATGGAATGGACACCGAAGACAGCAGGAGCAGATTGAGATGTTCTGATATTATAAAGCACTGACGCTGAGCTCAATTTGATTCTATTAACGTCTTCTCTGTTCTCAAATTAACAATTCATTTGTGCACCGAGCCGGCTTAGCCATTTTAAAAAACATTTCTCTTGATTAATCTTAAGGTGAGGAAAGCAAAGAAAATAAAAAGAATCCCAAAGTCAAATGAAAAAAGCAGATTTTAAAGAGAGTATATGGAAAGAGTATAAGCAATATAATATTTCAACTTAACATTCCAAAACATCTGATTAAAAGCAGATGTTTATTTTGAGAGTCTGTTATAACTCAGTCATGGTGAAAGGCACTATATAATGAAAAATCCTTAACAGTAAAGGCTGACGGTTTAGTGTTAAAGAGCCGGTCATCTTCATGCATTTCACCTCTTAATGTTCTCTTATTGTCACTCTGGTCCTCCTCAATAACAAACTCAATGTCACCAGACCCTCACACTAACCTGATGGAGTCCTTGTTATGATGACCCACCAGCTGATCTTCTCCACACTCTTTGTCTGACCTGACAGCTCCTTTCTCAGGTCCTCAAATGAGAAATCAGCGGTGACAGTGAAGCTCAGTGAGTCTCCATCAGCAGGAAGGACACAGCGAGATGAGAAAGTCTGCATCAGGAGAGAAGAGGGGACAAGATTTCAGAAAGGAGACATTAAAAAGTAAGTAATGCTGATAAGAGGGGGCTCATCTGAATTAAGGATCAGTGTGGTGGGCAGTCAGCGTGGGTTTAGATGGTGAGAACGCCTGTCAAAGACTTGTTGGTTATTTATGAGAGAATATTTGGTGGAGTGTAGTGGGGCATCAGAGGTTATCAACCTTAACCTTCACATAGAACTCAATGAGATGCGAGTCAAGATAAAGGGATTGTCAGGTGGGTGCAGAATTGACTTGGCACACAAAACAAGGCATTGAGATTTTTATGGTTCTGAGACAAAGTTAATTTAACTAAATGTAAAGACTAACACATTTAGGGAGAAAGGTCATAAATATGATTATGCAATTGAAGGTCTGCAGCTCAGAAGTGAGGAAATCTTGTGAGCCTTTGTGTCCTCATCATCAACCACATAAAGTAGAGAAAGCTAAGTGGACGCTGAGTTATGTAATGCACACCATTTGTGAAGTGAAAATCATGAAGAGAATCTCCATAACCTGTGCGAAACACCGTCAACATCAGGACTATTGTGCGTAGTGAGAGATTAAAGCACACAAGAAAAATGAAAGACGAGACTGGACTGTGGGGCGTTGAGCTGTGACGAAATGCTGAAGGATTTGAATTTCATCAGTTTAAGGATGGAGACACCAGAAGGTGGCATTGGAAAAGAGTTGGCACCATTTTTTATTAGATGGCATTTTTTAAATTTCATGAAAATTCATATTGTCACACAAACATCTGCATATGAATCTGCCTGTCTTGCTCATGGAGGTAAGAACTTTAAGATTGTAAACAGAAAATTGAAAATGTTAAGAAAATGTGAAAAGATACTCTGTGCTGAGCTGAATGGCCTGTTCTTGTCATGTTGTACAAACACCTCAGATCTTTAAAATTTCACTCTAAATGTCCTCAGGTCCTACACTCCCCAGTCTGATCAGACTCCCTGTGAAGTGTCACTCTCACCTGCAGGAAGTGGACGTGGTCCTTGGTCTCTGAAAGCTCCTTCAGCTCAGCTTCTCTCCTCTTCAGCTCATCAATCTCCTTCTCCTGTTGCTCCATGACTCCTTCAGCCTTCTCCGTTTCTCTCTTTTCTTGTTCTCTCAGTTCAGTTTCCTGTGGGCTTCCTCAATGCACTGTATCAGAGCAGTGAAGCTCTTCTCGTTTTCTTTAATCTCTCTTTGCACTGACATTTTCACAACACATTTGTTTGACATTTCATGACACAACTTAGATTTGATTTAACAAACAGGAATGACAAAAAAGATTAGATAGATAGATAGATAGATAGATAGATAGATAGATAGATAGATAGATAGATAGATAGATAGATAGATAGATAGATAGATAGATAGATAGATAGATAGATAGATAGATAGATAGATAGAAACTCTAATAATCCCAAGGGGAAATTCACATACTCCAGCAGCAGCATACTGATACAAACAAAAAAACAATATTAAATTAAAAAGTAATAAAAATGCAGGTATAACAGACAATAACTTTGAATAATATTAACGTTTACCCCCATGGTGGAATTGAAGAGTCGCATAGTGTGGGGTCTCCTCAGTCTGTCAGTGGAGCAGGACGGTGACAGCAGTCTGTCGCTGAAGCTGCTCCTCTGTCTGGAGATGATCCTGTTCAGTGGATGCAGTGGATTCTCCAAGACAGGAGTCTGCTCAGCGCCCGTCGCTCTGCCACAGATGTCAAACTGTCCAGCTCTGTGCCTACAGTAGAGCCTGCCTTCCACACCAGTTTGTCTCTCTTCTTTATGCTGCCTTCCCAGCACACCATCACGTTATGGCAAGCCGAATTAACATTTAGAGATATCTCAAAATAAATTTGAGCTATCTTAAAATGTAATTTACTTGTTAAGATATCTGAAACTCACTTTGAGATATCTTAAAATAATTTCCTGCACATTTTAAGATATTTCAAATACATTTTTAAATATCTCAAAATAATTGTGTCTGTATTTCAAGATATCTCAAAATCATTTCCTGTAAAACGTATTATTTCAATGGGACTTCTTGTTTATTATAAGGTATCTTAAAATGTATTTGAGATATCTTGAAATGAGCAGGAAGTGATGTTGAGATATCTGAAAATAGACAGGAAGCTGTTTTGAGATATCTGGAAATAATTGAGTGTCCTTTTAAAGATATCTTAAAATGCATTTTAGATATCTTGAAATACAATTGGAGATATCTGGAAACACATTGTTAGATATCTGAAATGGAGCAGAGACCCATTTTAAGATATCATGAAATTAATTTGAGATATCTAAAAATGTATTTTAGATATCTCAAACAACAGTGAATTTTAAGTTATCTTGAATGTTTTTTGAGATATCTTAATTATTTTTTGAGATATCCTAAAATGACTTCCCAATCATTTTAAGATATCTCAAATTTATTTTGAGATATCTGAAATGCATTTTCAGATATCTCAACATAACTTCCTGCACATTTTAAGATATCACAAATACATTTCGAGATATCTTAAAATAACTTCATGTGCATTTCAAAATATCTCAAATACATTTTGAGATATCTCGAAATAGACAGGTAGTCCCATTGAAAGAATAGGAAATGTTACAGGAAGTGATTTCGAGATATCTCAAAATGTATTTGAGATATCTTGAAATGCACAGGAAGTTATTTTAAGATATCTCAAAATGTATTTGGGATATCTCAAAATGCACAGGAACCTATTTTAAGATATCTCGAAATGTATTTAAGATATCTTAAAATACATTTCAGATATTTCAAAATGTACAGTATATCATTTCAAGATATAGTAACAAAAAGGGGGGCGTGAAGATGTGAAAAAAAGAAAACAGGTAAAGGGCAAGTCGAGGGAAATACCACGATAATACATTTTGGCGCTGCGGCAGGGTTAACGGAGTAATCATGTGTTGCATTTTTGTGTGTTTGGTTTCATTTTTCAAAGACTGGGATGGATCATCCACATGTGGCAACTATGCTGTAATCGCATGCTGGCATACAGCTGGCACATATCAGCATGCATCCAGTGGCGGTTTTTGATATGGGCGAACAAGGGCGGTATTGTGGTGAGGGCGGCATCGTGGGCATCGGCGCCGGGGGGTTGTTGCCAGAGGCGGTGTTCGGCCAGGGCACCAAACAGGCTAGGACCGCCCCTGCATGCATCAACAGCGTTTGTAAAGTTTTTTAGGTTTACGGTAGAGTCAGCTGTTACAGTTGTGTTTTCTCTGCTAAAACCGGAGGCAGCAGCAGCTGCAACATTAACAGCAATGGCTGTAGAGAGTGAAGAATCGCAGGCCGGAGGGCAGAGTCAGGCGCAGCAGCTGCGCTAGTCAAAGACGCAGATAAGCCGTCTCTGCATAAAGCGGAGGCAAATGTGTCTAAAATAGAAAACATACACTTATCTGCTGGTCAGACAGGTTGTGTATTGTTAATTATTATAAAGCAGTTAGATGAGGAGGCAAGAGAGATAAATAGCTGGCTAAAAAGTCGTGAGCAGCTAGCAGTACCCGTAGCGATGTATAAAGAGAATGCCATACAGATTAAGCCATGATCGCTCAGTATTAAGGTGTGTGCTTTGATTTCGGGGTCTTTTGACCCTGAGAAACAGGAGAGAAATGCAGGAGAACTTAGTTTGTCACAGATCGCTGCACTCTCATATCTGCTTGCTGATAAGAGAGCCGCTTTTGTTGAAAGGCAAGGACGAGCAGCTCTTACGCTGCACACTGGAGCGCAGTTTAAAGCAGAGCAGATTGCTGATGGGACAGGAGACAGTCACTCAAGTATACTGGTTGTTGTGCAAGAAGAACAGGCAGCTAATCTTGGCGAGAGCAGCTTGCAGCAGCAGTGAACAGCGGGGAAGGAGCAGTTTTCAGGTCTCAGAGAGGAGTGGAAAGAAAACCCCTGAGGCCAGCGTTTGAAAGGTGGTCCCCTGCAACTGAGACAAGCAGAGTGAGAGTGTAGACCTGCACAAACTGACAATTGTTTTAAGGAGAAAGCACGTTTTTAACTTCGATTTACATTTAACACTGAAGTAGTGTTGATCCTGATAACTTTAAAGGTGAACAGCTGTTACGGGCTATAGGGCAGTGAAACACCACAGCAGTAGAAATGAAGCTGGTTATTGGGAGCACTCCTTTCAAAGCCCATGTTGATTGGTGCTGCTGAGAAAACAAAATTTGCTGTCTATTGGAGAGGCAGAGTACAAGAAAAGCTGCTATAATGTGAGGGTTACTTGTATGTGGTAATGAAGGGAAGTGTAAGTGACAATATGGTGTGCATTTGTTTAGTGATGGTCAAATGCAACAATTGGTATGAAAAATGACATGTGGCAGTATAAAAAACAGCCAATGCCAAGCTGTAAGTGAAAGAAAGGGAATAGGAGGTTCTGCTCAACCTTTATAATGCACTGGTGAGGCCTCACCTGGAGTCCTGTGTGCAGTTTTGGTCTCCAGGCTACAAAAAGGACATAGCAGCACTAGAAAAGGTCCAGAGAAGAGCGACGAGGCTGATTGCAGGACTACAGGGGTTAAATTATGAGGAAAGATTAAAAGAGCTGAGCCTTTACAGTTTAAACAAAAGAAGATTAAGAGGTGACCTGATTGAAGTGTTTAAAATGTTGAAGGGAATTAGTCCAGTGGATCGAGACTTGTATTTTAAAATGAGTTCATCAAGAACACGGGGACACAGTTGGAAACTTGTTAAAGGGAAATTTCGTACAAACATTAGGAAGTTTTTCTTTACACAAAGAACGATAGACACTTGGAATAAGAGAACAAGTAGTGTGGTGGACAGTAAGACGTTAGGGACTTTCAAAACTCGACTTGATGTTTTCTTGCAAGAATTAAGTGGATAGGACTGGCGAGCTTTGTTGGGCTGAATGGCCTGTTCTCGTCTAGATTGTTCTAATGTTTTAAAAGAGTTAAGTGTTTTCTTCCATTATGCTCTACTGAACTGCATTCTCTGTATCTAGTATTTAAAAAATATATTATTCCAATAGTTACTCCATAACTGTTGGTAAAAGTAACCAGTGCTAAGAGAGAATTTGATTTGGACATTGAATGTATTTTAACTGGTGGGTTTGTATAGCCATTGTAGACTACAGGGCATGAGTTGAATAATCTGACTGAAAACTAAGTGAATTAAAGAAAGAAATACAGGAGATGAAAGCAAAGCAAGTGTTTGTATATGAAAGCTTTTAAATGTATTTCAATTAAAAGTGAATGGATTGGAATGGCCATTTTAGCAGTTAGTTGGATTGAAATTCTTATTGGTGTTACAAGCAGCACATTCATACTGGGGAATAAGAAAATGGAAGGCAGTGGCTTACCATCCAGTTTCTGGCACTCAGCATGTAGAACAAAGGGGTGGAAAATCTAAATAGTGAGCCGAGTTGAAAGCTGTTGCTTTAATGTTAAGAAGGACACACTGAAAGGCCAGATGTGATTCACACTAACAGCTGGGTAGTTTTTAGGGTCTTTCTTACATGAGCACCAAAGCAGGAAGAAAGACAGGTGTCACATATTTGTTAAGTCTGTCTGGTAGGTAAAGAGCTCTAGGAGTTATTGTTGAGCAGGGACAGAAGGCAGACATTTTAATAAAATATGTGAGCACTCTCTCTTTCTCTCAATTAAAAATTAATATTATTTCATTCACTCTGGTTGTGGACAAAGTATGGCAAGTTGCAGCACTATTAATAATTACACCTGATAACAAGGTCTGGATTAATAGTCTAGGAAGAACATCATCCAGAAAATGAGAAACAGTGGCTGCTAGAAAAAAGGACATAAGACTTGATTTGACTGAAAGCCAGAAAATACTTTCTTGTGTCCATTTCTATAGACTTTATTTGAACCGGAGTGAACTGTTTATTTTGGACTGAATTTGTGTGCGACTAAGTTTTTATACTATGACCTGAAACAAGCATCAGAATCCTGCTGAAAGAGGCCGTGGGACTGCGTCATCATCACCATCATTGTCAAGCACTGGACTGAGGACAAGAGAACAGGACACTGAGAGACAAAAAGCTAAGTGTTCTTTTCCATAAGCACATAACGTGGGGTGTACTGCTTGCAGAGGGAAGCTGATTTCTAAGGGTGAGACAGGACAGTTTTAGGACACATTTGTAGGGATCTCATAGGGCCCAAAGGGAGAACAATGATCAAGACAATCAAAAAGACTATGAGGGAATCACTTTGTCCAAAAGGCCTAGACAGATAGGTTATGCCTTATTTAGCATTTGTTTTCATTTTTGTAGCCTGTAAATTGACATATATAGCCCACTATGCTGAACTAGGTGATTTAAAGTGATGTCCATTCTGGGGTGGGTTAAATGTCAATATAATGTCTTGTGTTTTAATGATAACTTTGAAACAGGCTATTTTCCTCCTCCTTTTTGAGGCCCATTAGTTGGGGGCCATAGATATATTCTGTGCTTTGTGGGTGATGGAAAGGTGTAAAGGGGCATGAGTGGAAGGCTAGTGGTGGAAAAGCAGTACAAGGGCTTGTAATGTGCTAAGTGAGTACAAAGAGGGGGATAAATGGAGTGCTGGATGCCCCGAGGACTATAATCATAGTCACTTAGAGGCAAGAAGCCGCACTGTAGGGAGCTGCACAACAGCATCTGTGACTGTGGAAGTGATGCTCCAGCGAGGAGGCAGTTAGCATTCCTCTGGTGGTCCTCCAAAGATTTGTGCTCAGGGTGCACTATAACGTTTACTACATTTGAAGGGGTGGCAATGGCATTGAGTTCTGTGATTCCACCAGGCTGGTCCCACTCTAACTACAGCTGAGCTAACCACCACGCCACAAACCACCTCACAACTGGTGTGCCTTTTATGGCTACCATAGTTAGGAACTGGGGAAGTGCATGTCTCAGAGGGAACCATAAAACCAGGAATATAACATAAGGAATTGGACATTAAAGCTATATTAATTGGACACAGTTCAGCTTTGAATTCAAAACTAGAATGTTAGATTTGATGTTTTGTTATGTAATTATTTAGTGAGTAAACTGGGTCCAATAATGTGTGTTACAAAATAAGGTAAAGAAAGCTTGAACAAAATTTAGAACAAAATAGAGCCACTAAATTTGGAGAAGTGTTTGGGCCTTTTGACAAACTGGTATCCTACATTGTATAAGTTATTAAAGTTCAGAACTGTAAAGTTTATCATAGAGAATTCATATGACACTATGGAAATGTAATATAATGTACAATACAGAAGGTAATAGTTATGGGAAAGTGATCACATTACAGAAGGACACTAAGAATTGAAGGAGGCATTTCACATGAACACCAAGTAGTGGTATAAACCAAAAATATTTTTAGTGCTCAAGGAGGGAACAGGAGAGGGTGTCCACCTGTTGGGTGCAGCGTCCAGTGGTGATCTGTTGGATGGAAAGACACTTGATGCCCCATACAGGATGTCCCAATTTATTCTGGCCAGAATTGGTGGCAGTCAGATCTCTCTACTGATTGAATAAATTGAGCTGGGGAAATTACTTTGGTTTATTTGATAGTTGAGATGAAGGCCTCGTTTGAGGAAACGTGTTCCTTCCTAGAACCCGGTATTTAGTTATCAGATGCAAAGACATTATAAAAACATTTCTGTTGTTTGTATAGAATTGTAGTTTAGATAGATGAACTTGTGTTTAGGGGTCCAGGGGTGGAGTAAATAGTTAAAATTGTTTAGGTGAAACATAGTAATGTGGCAGACACCAATTTGGAAATGACACACCACTTGAACTTGAAATAGGTGTTTAAGATTTAGGCAATCCAGCTTCCATCTTGCATACAGCATCTTTGGCTTTTGAAGAAATAAAGACAAGAGCTGCAGAAATAACAGAACACAACAGGAGTTACTAGCATCAACTAGCCAAGGATTCAGAATACTTATGGAATCATTATGAAATGACAATGGCAAATTTTGCAGTATATCTGATGGGATCCTAGCATAAGAACTGCTTCTGCTGATACATTTTTCTTTTTCTGCTAATTGTAGGAGCTGTGAAGTACTTCAAATGTCCTTGGTGAGCCAAATCTGCTTGAGGGACTGAGTACTTGGGCAGTAGGAGGCGACTGGAAGGGCGTGGGAACACACTACCAACCCGGACGGCCAAGGGTTTGAAGGACTCACAGTTCATCTTTAGTTTGTCTGACCAAAATAGGGGTGGACTGTTATGGTGTGTAAAATCTGTACATTTTGGTTTCCATTATATTTTGTTCGAGACAAGACAACAGATGAACTAAGACAAATTAAAGCAGGTTTTCTTCCCTTACACCTTACTTTTATAACAGTTGTTCATAGCTTAGTACTAATTTGGTTTACAGCCTGGGAAAGGAAGATCTATTGACACCTCAGAGAACATTAAAGGTTTTGTTGTTTGGGAAAACGGACAGTGAATGAATTCATCAATCATTTTGACAGCCAGCCAATCAGGTGCATGTGTTGTGAAACCAAGACATGACATTTCATAATAAATATGCTGTGGTTTGAGACAGAAAAAAGCAAAGGGAAGAAGGAGAAGAAGAGGAATGGACGAAGACGGCACTGGTCATCAGAAAGGCATCATGAACATTGATTGCTAAATCAAACGCCTCCCTGGGACATTCATCCTTGTCATCTCTACTGTTTTTTGTAAGCTTTTTCTAAAGACTATATATATTCAGACTTTCCTATCAGTACCTACTTTATATTATTCTTTGTTCCAGTGGCATTATTATTATTCTTGTAATAAATACCATGCTGCTTTTAACTTTCTATGCTTTGTCTTAATGTCTTTGATTGAATTAATAAGTTAGATTTCTTTGAGCACCTAGTGTAGCCAGATGTTTTGCCATTATATCTGTGCTGCAAGGTTTATAAGGCTGAGAGTGAGGGCGCCACTCAATAGAAGGGACAGTACAAGAAGAAGACGGTATTCTTGGCTGATAAATGGCCGATAGTCAAGAGTGCTGAGTCTTTGTATGTGTAAATGTATTCTTGTCAACCAAAAGTAATATTTGGGTCTGAGATATCACTAAAACATCGTATGTTGTTCGTGCCGATAATAAGTAAGTCTCTTGAAGTGCTGAATGACAGGCTGTGTTATTCCTAAAGCACTTGTGTGGTTTAAAGTGTTAAGGGTTAATCAGCGTGTGTGTGTCATTCATGGGGCACTGTCATGGGCGCCGGCAGGGGGGTGCAAGTAGGTGCACGTGCACCCCCCTAGCTTTTGAAAAAAAAGGAAATGGAGAAAAAAAATAAATCTTTCAATAATAAGAAAAAACGCGAAAAAATAGTTTTTATTTTAAATTTTTAAATTACAATTAGACGTTTACATTTTACAACTATACATAAACAATCATTCACTTTGTTTCTAAAAAAGCATCTCAAGCCTTCTTTTTTGTTGTCCAAACTTGTCTACAACTTTGTCGATAAATTTTGGACAATTATTTATTCTTTTTTTGTGTACACTAAGCATACATAATCCACTTAATCTATCGTCACTCATTGTAGATCGGTTCCAAGTTTTGACGCGCCGTAATGTGCTAAAAGATCTTTCAATACTGCAGGTTGTTGCAGGAAGTGTCATGCCAATCTTGAGTGCCTCGGAAACAGCCGGATAAAACTTCGTAGCCTCTTATAGTGTACAGCTAGATCTCTTTTTACGCCGGTGTATAGTTCCGATTTATGGGAGAACAGTACGCTTTAGAGAAAAATATTTATCATAAAAGTTGTAGAACTTATCAATGTCTACAATTTTTATTTGAAATATTTTTCTCTAAAGTGTACTGTTCTCCCAGAAATCGGAACTATTAACCGGCGTAAAAAGAGGTCTAGCTGTATGTAAGTGCTTACAAAATTACATTAAAACTTAAGGAAAAAGCACTACCTATGCCACTGAATACATCAATAACATTTTTAACTATATTCCAGTGATCATATGATAACAAAAAAAAGTCGATGATTTTTGTCAGAAAATTAAAAATTAGGTCATGCCTTAAGTGGTTAATCTATCTATGCAAAAACTGACTGCTCTGTACTGTTCAGAGATAGCGACTGTATTGGCAGGTATTTAATGGGCACATACATATACAAAAAGTTTTTGTTGCGGGGGGGAGCGTAGAAAGAAAAAAATCTCTTTATGCACCCCCCTGAACTAAATCCTGGCGGCGGTAATGGGCACTGTTGTGGTTAGGGTCTGTGTGTGTGTTCATCTTAAAGTGCAACAGTAGACCAACCCGATAACGAACTTGACGAGAACACTTACCCTTGAGGAAACAGGTAAAGGGCAAGTAGAGGGAAATACAACGATAATACAGTGCTGAGAGTGACGAGCACCTGCAGTGTTTTACGCGTCTGTCTGTCTGTCTGTCTTGTAGCTCATCTTTTACTTCAGTTTACAAGCAGTTCTCACATTTCTACAGTCGTTTTGTTTATTAATAAATTGTATCATTCTGTTCCTTAGACTGAGTGGTCTTCAGTTACCTTAAGAGAGTCTAACATCTGGGGGCTTTACTAAATAATCTTATAAATTACTGACATGGACAAAGAAAAAAACAAAATTTCATGATTTGATGGATTATCGTCAGTCAGTCGATTCTCCTCACCCACACTATTGACACAACAATAAGCAGGAGCCGAGAGCTTACTATGGGATGGACAATTTGACTAATAAAGAGGACCAGCATGGTTAGATGTGAATTTGTTTTTACTTTTTTATGTGTTGTGTTTTATTTTATTTCATTTGTAAATGTGCACTGAGCTCTGAGTCTGTCTAATGTGGACTGCAGTGTGTAATAAATAATTAAGAAACACTGATGTGAATTAATCTTTAGCAGACCCCCTGTGACAGGTCATCTCTTCTCTCACCTTGTGGTCTACAATCTCTGGGCTCCTGTCTCACATTAACTGTTCACCCTCAGTGTCTCCTCAGTTGTTCTCTCTTTGTGAGCTCTCAACTGTCTCTTTAAATCGCCTCATCCTCCTCACTGAGCTCAGACAAGTTTTCACTTTCATTTCTACAAAAGTTACTTCCTTGTTTGTCTGACTGATTCTCTCTGCCTGCCTCTCCTCAGACTGACGATGGCTGAAGCACATCTGTTTGTATCACAGGACGAGTTTATCTGCTCGTTGTGTCAGGACACCCTGACTGACCCCGTCTCGATCCCCTGTGGTCACAGTTTCTGTCTTAAGTGCCTCACAGACTACTGGGATCAGAGCCAAGAGTGTAGCTGTCCTCAGTGCAGACACACCTTCACCACAAGACCTGAGCTGAACAGAAACACTCTGCTGAATGAAGTCGTCAAGAAATTAAAGAAGACGACACTCAGTTCTCCTCCTGCTCCTCCATCTCGAAATTATGCTGGCCCTGGAGATGTGGAGTGTGACGCCTGTACTGGGAAGAAGTTCAGAGCGGTGAAGTCGTGTCTCACCTGCCCGGCCTCCTACTGTCAGACTCACCTGCAGCCTCACTATGAAGGAGACGCCCTGAAGCACCACAAACTGGTTGATCCTGACAGAAATCTTAAGGAGAAACTCTGTGAGAAACATCAGAAAAGTCTGGAAATATTTTGCAAAACTGATGAGATGTGTATCTGCTTGATGTGTGTTGTGACTGAACATAAAAATCATGAAATGGTCAAGCTGGAGATGGAAAGAGAAGAAAAAGAGGTGAGTGGAGTTTAGTGTTTGATGAAAACAAAATGAATGACAGGAGTTAAGGGATTTGTAATGTAGTGAGACAAAGAAATCCATTCATCCATCTTATGACCCTCATTGTTGCCTACAGAGTAGTCAGTGGGTCATCACCTGAGTATATGGAGACCCTGCTGAAGTCCTTTATTCCTTCTCTCCCCCTCGGTCTGCCAGAGAACAGCATTTGGTAATTTCACCTCTGCGTGTTATCAGGTCTCAATCCTGCCCACCTTCACCCATACTGCTGACTCCCTCAATGTATTTAAGAAGTAAATGAAGGCCCATCTGTGCTGTGAATATTTCAAATTAATAGAAACAATCTTTTGCTCTGTGATCTTTAATGTTAATTCATTTGTTGTTTAAGTTTAATTGCTTTATTGATTATAAGCTATGATTATTAATTATTAGTCATCACATCTTTTCACTTGTAGCAATTATCTTATATTACCTGTCCTACTACGCATGTTGAACAAAAAGGCCCTGGCCTTAAGTTATTTGATTATGTTTACCTGTTTTGTATGTCGCTTTGGATAAAACCTTCTGTCAAGCTCATAAATGTAAAAATGTAAATGTCATATTTACTGATAGCAGGGGGCTGTGGAGCCTATCCTGGTGACACTGTGTGTAAGGCGTGAAACAGTCCAGGATGAGACACCCAAAGTTATTAGTGAACAGTCGAGTGAGCCGAGTGCTCTCATGAATTTCTTTACGCTCTAATCAGTTTCTCTTTAAGCATCTCAGGCAGTGGTGGGAAAACTACAACCTGCTGACCAGAACTGGCCACTGGCAGCGGTGCCAACATTAAGTTGGGATACTTGAAGTAATATTTAACATTGCGACCCTCATGAGATATTCTGAACAGGATGATTTTACAGTTGGCTGATGTAAGCAATGTCATTGTCAACAAAACACAATACGAGGTCTTGACACACAAATAGAGACACTCTGTAGTGCTGCCACATGCACGGTAAGTGTGTTTAGCTGCTTGCTTGCCTTTGTCTTCTACATCCATTTTTAAAGAATCTGAGTTTGCATTTGGCTGATCTCAGGGCTTTTTAAGAGACACATGATAGTCACATGTCAATCTACTGTGTATTGTACTCCAGAGTTAAGTCTAAGATTCTTACAATAAATTCAGCCCAAACATTTCAATATAGTATTCCTGAGTAGATTTTCTCATTTCAGTGAATTAACTAATTATGCACTTCATTAGTGATTAGAGATCATTTTATTTAGTGGAACAGTAAGGACATTTTAAATGTCAAACCCCTGAGTGATAATCCCACTTAATGTATGATTATTACAAAGACTCTGAGCTTTCATATTTGGTAAAACCCTAACAAGTCCAGCAGGTGTGTAAATAACGTACTAGAAGTGTAAGTCTGACCATCTAAGCCAATTTTAAAATCACCCATCATTACTACACAACCTCAATGTACTGTACAGTAAGTTCAGATAAAGACACTTGCATTGTGTACACCATTTGGTGCTTCTTCAAATAAAGGAAAAGTGTCACATTGGCTGTGCCAGGTCTCAGTTAGTGACACAGATGTGGCTGAGTCCTCGCTGGAATATTAAAGAGCTCGGCTCACAGGTGAACACATGTTTAGAAACCAACATCTTAAACAACAATGAAGTCTATGAAGTGGGCTGATATCTTTTAATTCAATTTAAATCAGGTCACTAATACTGACACCTACGTTTTGATCTATTTATGTTTTCTCTTGTTTGTCTATCACCTAATTTGGATTCTTTTACATTAAAGTTTCTCTGATATCTCTGAAGACAGACATCTACTGTACTTGTAGGACAGAATGGCATTACTTGCTGCCCCTCTTTTATTGACTCGTAACATCAGCTCAGATGTCAGTTCACTTCACCAGGACTCTCCTTGACAGTTTTGTTTGTCATCTGATCAGTCTGATCAAGCACAGGCAAAATGACACCCAGTGATGTCTCAGAATGTCACTCTTTATTACTTTGTGACTGAAGAAGGAGCCAAAACTCAATCCTTTGCAAACTTGATGGACAACACTTAACAGCAATTAGCAGTAACAAAGTTGGATTTCTGTTCATCCCAAACACCTACAGTAGCAAGTCCACTCCTTCCTTTATAACCTTTTACAAGCACTAGAACTCTGATCTCTGTCCCTGGATTACCATCTGCCCTGTAGTAAGACCCTTATTGTGGTCATCACAAAGGCTAAATTATCTCTTCTACTCCAAAGGGTAACATAGTGCAGACTGTAAGAACTGAAGACCATATGCCAAGGAGATGAACGTGGGTGCCACATTTACTCCTGCCTTCTAAACGAAAGCAATTTGCAGAAGTAGGAGAGGCCACACATAAAACTTCTCTATAGATTTACTGAAGGAGTCAGGTGATCACAGATGACCCAGCAGATTTCTATGCCAGCAAAAGAGGATCTGCAAGTGTGAAACCTCAAAGACTGAAAACCGCAGTCCAGCCCACAGCCACGAGGAGCAAGAAGCCGAGAGAGAGAAAAGAATCTGTTAGAAGAAAGACAAAGCAAACAGAATGTTCTTCCATGTGTGTCAGAGGAAGCTCTCCATTGATACAACAATCCATCACCTTTACCTGAGTAATCATAAACCAAGTCAGTTCACCTGCTCAGAGTCTGAGAACTTCTGACTGTAACTTGGTAGTTAAGATAAAGCCAGTTGATGAATTCTGGGAATTGACATTACCATAACTGTGTGAAGGAGAAGACTTTAGCTGTTGTAAGGGTTTGTTCATAAATTCATGGAGAAAACTAAAATGGGCTTGTATCAGTTCAGAGCAGCCTTACACACACACAGAGAGAGAGGAGCTGTAAGCGAGTGTAAGGAAAACCAAGCTGCCACGACAATGCAACCTCTAGAAACTTAATAAGTATCCACAGTAAGAATTGATCCATTTAATCTTCTGAAAGACCAGGATTGAGACGAGAACATTTAAGAGTTGGATCAGAATGAATGATATGTCCTGGGAAATATTTTGGATAAAACTCTGAGAAATAAGATCAACCTGTTTTGTGCCTTTTTCTATAAGTGAGATAAAGAGGACAAACTAAGGTAACGCAGATTTATGTTTTGTGTTGTCTGTGGATGTCCTTATCTTATAAATACATAATATTTTTTTGAGTTCAGCTGTTGTCCCTGGTGCTCCATCTGTGGAATTTGCATGTTCTCTTCATGTCCATGTGGGTTTCCTCCAGGTGCTCAGGTTTCCTCTCACAATCCAAACATATGCATGTTAGGTGGATTGGTGTTGCTAAATTAGATATATTGTGTGTGTGTGTGTTTGTTTGCCTTGTGATGGACTGGTGCCTTGTCCAGGTGTTGTCCCTGCCTTGTGTCCAGTGTTTGGTGGGTCAAGCTTCACCTGCCCTGTGACTTTGCCCTCAATAAATAAGTTATTAAAATGGATGGATTGATGGATTCTTTATTGCAGCAGGCATGTTTGTGTTAGTTGTTGATTAATAATTCATCACCCTGTCTGGGCCTCAGACAGAGAAAGTGAAAGCTGATTTTGGTGGACTTTTGACAATTTATGACCTTCAGCCATTAACTGATATGTCAAGCTGGAAGGATAAACAGAGACCCCCACAATAGATTTACTGTTTGGTAGTTTTTTTAATTTAATTTTTCCATCTGCAGTATCTGAGTTTCCAGACATTTTGATATTTTTGGATGCACAATAAGCCAGAGTTGAGCGGGGACATCTGTGCAACTGATTGTGCAAATCTGAGTTTGGTCTCAATGTGTTAGTGTGAATTATGTTATTTACTGTAGTCGAGATGTCTTAGTTTTATATTCATTTCAGTGTGTCAGTATTTCAATGTTTCCATTATCAGCAGTGTTCTTATGAGTTGTAGAAGATGTGCAGGATGTCACTACCCACATTTATGGAAAGAAGTCTCCTAAAGATAAAGATCCTGCTGTGCCCTTTCGTCTCTAGTTCCCTTGTTTTCTGAGAACAATCCAACCTGTCATTAATGTGGACCCCCAGATATTTGTTGGAGTGGACCACCTCCACATCCATTCCTTGAGGCTCCTTGGGGCGCTGAAGTTAGTAACCAGTTTCTTGGATTTGCTGATGTTCAGATGCAGACAGTTCTCAAAGTTCTCCCCTTGTATGACTCCTCTCCCCTGTATGATCCCCCTTATCAACACACCGCATTTGTTCAGAATCATCTGAGAATTTCTTCAAGTGATGTGACCTTCTGTTATACAAAGAGAGACAGAGATGTTGGGAGCATACACTGATAAAGTGCATTGCTGCACCCACCACACAATGAACCACCTCAGGATCCCAAATTATTTCAATTTCAATTCTTTATTGTCATGTGTACTAGTACAAATACCATGTACAATGAAATGCTTGCTTGCATGTGCCCCTGCAGACAGTGAACATAAACAAAAAAAAAAACAAAAAACACACAAAATAAATAAATGAATATAATAAGTAAATAAATAAAACCAGAATCCTAGGAATAAACAGAGACAGTGGCAGAAATGTCTGTGCAGGTAGCAGTGGAGGTGACACAAGGTTACTGATTGTTCATGAGTCTGATTGCAGTTGGGTAGAAGCTGTTCCTGAACTTGCGCCTCTGAATGGACTTTAGTCGCTTCCCAGATGGGAGGAGGGTGAAAAGTGACAGTGCAGGATGGTTGGAGTCCCACCTGATACGGTTCACTATCCTGAGACAGCATGTAGTGTGGATGTCATGGATCGCAAGGAGCTGTGTGCCCATGATCTGCTGTGCTGTGTTCACCACATGGTGCAGAGCTCTGTAGTCCTGAACTGAGCAGTTGCTGTACCAGGATGTGATGTGTCCTGTCAGGATGGATTCCACAGTACACCTGTAGAATCTGCGCAGGGTTGTGGGGGAGATCCGGGCTTTAATCAGTCTCCTGAGGAAGTAGAGGCATTGTTGGGCTTTCTTGACTACTGCCACAGTGTGATTTGACCATTTAAGATCATAAGTGAGGATGACTCCGAGGAACCTAAAGCTGCTGACCTGCTCCACAGCTTCAACTCTGATATAGATGGGGCTGTGCTCTGTTGCCTGTTTGCAGAAATCCATAATCATCTCCTTAGTTTTGTTAATGTTGAGGGTGAGGTTGTTGTCCTGACACCATTCTGACAGGAGTCTGACCTCCTCCCTGTAGGCCGTCTCATCATCCTCACTGATCAGATCTATTACAGTGGTATTGTCAGCAAACTTGAGGATGGTGTTAGAGTTGTACTTAGCTACGCAGTCAAGGGTGTAGAGAGAGTAAAGCAGGGGGCTCAGCACACCGACCTGAGTGTAGTTGTGCGATGTGTGACAACTCAGCACCACCCCAGTTAGAATGGAATGGAACAGTGGGAGGTTATTAAAGTGGCTGCAGTGACAATTCTGCCACCAACCCACAGGCTTTCCCTTGAAAGTTGAAGGACCTGCTTGTAGGAATGGATGCAGATTAACGTCATACTAGGACAGAGCAATTGCAGTTTTAGAGCCTTACTGAAGGGCCCAGTGGAGTGGAATCACTTCTGGCATTTATAGGATTTGAACTGGCAACCTTCTGATTGCTGGCACAGCCTCTTGCCTCAGAGACACCACTCTGTGCATTCCACTGTTATTCTGTGCCCTCCATAGTGTTTGACACAAAGACACGTTTCTGTTTGATTCACCCATCTGCTCCACAGTTTCAAATTACAGATCCAACAATTCAGACATCGTGATTAAAGAGCACACGGCAGAGTTTCATTTAAGTTTATTTACAGACATTTCAGTCACACAGCACTTTTTCTACACAGTCCCACATTTCAGGACACGGTAATGTTGGAGACACTTGGCGTCACAGGCGTTTGTGATTCCTCAGGTGGGCTTCATGGCTTCATAAGATCCTTCAGCTTTCTTCTGCCCTTTGGTGTTTGTAGCTGCCTTTGTTCAACACGATGACAAGAGCTGTGACAGTGACAGTCACAGAAGCCATTATGAGGCTGGCTTGTCTGACTATTTTGTTTTAATGTATTTGCACAAATCTGTGTCCTCATATGTGGCAGTTCTGTATTTACTGAGTGGTCTCATCTATTCTTGCATTTTGCCTTGTAGTTTGTACTGTTGTGTTGTGTTTCTGAGGAGGCCATGATGGATTGACCATCTAGGTCTGTGAAGAGGTTTACTTGTGTTTGACACTCACTGCACGCCCAGCCTACCTACAGGGGGGTCTCTTTCTGAATTGTCCCCCAAAGACTTCTTACATTTTCTTTCCCTACAAGGTTTATTTGGGTGATTTTTTCTTCTCTTCTTAGGAAATCTGGAGTAGGGGGTTCTCAAAAACAGGGCCTGTTAAAGTGTATGGAGACACTCCTTGGGTGATTTTTGGCTTTACAAGAAAAATGTTGCTGTTGTTATTACTGTTTTCACTTTACATGCTTCCACTGGGATCTCTCATTAGAAATCATAATGTTAATTTTCTCTTGTATGCAGATGACACCCAGTTATACCTTTCTTTTAGATCAAATGAAGTTTCTCCAATGTTTTCTTTAATTAGTTGTGTTATTGAATTAAGGGAGTGGATGAATGAGAACTACTTGTCTTTAAATACCAATAAAACAGAGATGTTAATTGTTGGAGGGAATGACGCTGATCACAGCAATATTTTGTCATCATTTAACTCAGTTGGAATCTCCATTAATTTGACTGAGTCAGCCTGCAATCTAGGAGTTCTTTTTCACTCTAGCATGTCATTTAAAGCACTCTTATAAAGTTGTCCTAATCATGTTTCTTCCATCTTAAAATTGTTGGGAAAATTAAGGAATTTTCTAAATAAACAGGATTGTGAGAAATTAATTCCTGCATTTATCTCTAGTAGGATTGACTACTGCAATGCGGTGTTCACTGGCTGTTCAAACTGTTCTCTATACAGCCTCCAGTTAATCCAAAATGCGGCTGCAAGAATTATTACAAGAACAAGAAAATATGAACACATAACCCCAGTTCTTAAATCTTTACACTGGCTCCCAGTTAAGTTCAGGGCAGATTTCAAAATCCTCCTTTTAACATATAAAGCATTAAATGGCGGAGGTCCGGCTTACTGGTCTGAACTTATCATGACTTACAAACCTGAGCGCACATTAAGATCTCAAGATGCCGGTCTGCTTAGGATAACAAGGATTAATAAAAAAACAGTGGGAGGTCGAGCTTTTAGTTACAGGGCCTCTAAACTGTGGAGTGGTCTGCCTGCTACTATAAGAAAAGCCCCTTCGGTCTCAGCTTTTATATCCCGGTTGAAGACTCACTACTTCAGTTTAGCACACCCTGACTAGAGCTGCTGATTAACTGTACAGACTGCATCTCTGTTGTTAGTCATTAGTAGTAAAACATAAGTAACATGATTGTTATAATTTGTTACTAACCCTCACCTATTCAGTTTCTCTTCTTGGTACTCAAATATGGCACTTGGTGCCACGGCCCACCTGCCAAGTTGTTTTGCCTGCCTATGGTAAAGTCATCCCTGATGGAGGATCGCAGGAATCGTGGAGTAGAGAGGTCCTTTCATCTGTTTGGCTGGCCCAGCACTATACCACCTGTGAATTGGCCAATAGGGGAGGCAGGTTGATGGCTGAGATCTCCAGGACTCTGAACAAATCTAAATCATATTATGGGATATCATCTACTGTTAAATTTTGCTCTGTAATTGTAATATTTTTATTTTACTGTTATACTGTATTGAGGATTACTTGTGTTTTGATCTGTGTATTGTATTGTATTGCATTGACCCCCTTCTCTCTGACACCCACTGCATGCCCAGCCTACCTGGAAAGTGGTCTTTCTTTGAACTGCCTTTCCGAGGTTTCTTCCATTTTTTTCCCTAGTAGGGTTTTTTAGTGGGGGTCCTTATCTTCTTATAGAGTCAAGGCTGGGGGGCTGTTAAGAGGCAGAGCCTGTTAAAGCACACTGCGGCACTTCTTGCATGATTTTGGGCGATGCAAAAATAAATTGTTTTATATTGTATTATATTGAATTTCCAGTGTGAGGTGCGGAGAGTGAAGATTAAAGCAGGCAGGCCTGTTCCTTGTGCTGCTCCAGTGTTGCTCACACAGTCCTTGAGTCTGCCTGACAGATAGTCCATCATCAGGACACTACAGGCCCACTCACCTGCTGATCTCTGAGCTGACCCCTTAACAGGGATGGCTGGGTGGTCTTGAAGGCTCTGGAGAAACAAAAAAACATAAACTTAATAAACATTTTATTTAAAAATCTAATTCTCAGTCATCTAAACAAAACAACTGAGGTAAGTAACATAATAAAATATTGTTTTTGAGTTTGCCTTCTTCCTGAATTCAACAGAATCGTTTGTGCATTTTGTGTATCTTACTTGACTCCAGAAAATGACAATGGCAGACAACGTCCTCACATGTCTGACTCAGGATATCAAGTGGCAATGTAGATTCTATAATTACTGACATGACGTGTTTAAGTCCTCCTGGCCTTTCAGCAGTTTCTTTACTTACACGCTCCAGTTTTTGTTATTTTTGGTGTTGTGTGAACTTCACATTTCCCAGTTTGTCGATGTGATGTCTTCTACAGTGGTGTGAAAAACTATTTGCCCCCTTCCTGATTTCTTATTCTTTTGCATGTTTGTCACACAAAATGTTTCTGATCATCAAACACATTTAACCATTAGTCAAATATAACACAAGTAAACACAAATGCAGTTTTAAATGATGGTTTTTATTATTTAGGGAGAAAGAAATCCAAACCTACATGGCCCTGTGTGAAAAAGTAATTGCCCCCTTGGTCAAAAATAACCTAACTGTGGTGTATCACACCTGAGTTCAATTTCCATAGCCACCCCCAGGCCTGATTACTGCCACACCTGTTTCAATCAAGAAATCAGTTAAATAGGAGCTGCCTGACACAGAGAAGTAGACCAAAAGCACCTCAAAAGCTAGACATCATACCAAGATCCAAAGAAATTCAGGAACAAATGAGAACAGAAGTAACTGAGATCTATCAGTCTGGTAAAGGTTATAAAGCCATTTCTAAAGCTTTGGGACTCCAGAGAACCACAGTGAGAGCCATTATCCACAAATGGCAAAAACATGGAACAGTGGTGAACCTTCCCAGGAGTGGCCGGCCGGCTGACCAAAATTACCCCAAGAGCGCAGAGAAGACTCATCTGAGAGGTCACAAAAGACCCCAGGACAACGTCTAAAGAACTGCAGGCCTCACTTGCCTCAATTAAGGTCAGTGTTCAAGACTCCACCATAAGAAAGAGACTGGGCAAAAACGGCCTGCATGGCAGATTTCCAAGACGCAAACCACTGTTAAGCAAAAAGAACATTAGGGCTCGTCTCAATTTTGCTAAGAAACATCTCAATGATTGCCAAGACTTTTGGGAAAGTACCTTGTGGACTGATGAGACAAAAGTTGAAATTTTTGGAAGGCAAATGTCCCGTTACATCTGGCTTAAAAGGAACACAGCATTTCAGAAAAAGAACATCATACCAACAGTAAAATATGGTGGTGGTAGTGTGATGGTCTGGGGTTGTTTTGCTGCTTCAGGACCTGGAAGGCTTGCTGTGATAGATGGAACCATGAATTCTACTGTCTACCAAAAATCCTGAAGGAGAATGTCCGGCCATCTGTTCGTCAACTCAAGCTGAAGCAATCTTGGGTGCTGCAACAGGACAATGACCCAAAACACACCAGCAAATCCACCTCTGAATGGCTGAAGAAAAACAAAATGAAGACTTTGGAGTGGCCAAGTCAAAGTCCTGACCTGAATTCAATTGAGATGCTATGGCATGACCTTAAAAAGGCGCTTCATGCTAGAAAACCCTCAAATAAAGCTGAATTACAACAATTCTGCAAAGATGAGTGGGCCAAAATTCCTCCAGAGCGCTGTAAAAGACTCATTGCAAGTTATCGCAAACGCTTGATTGCAGTTATTGCTGCTAAGGGTGGCCCAACCAGTTATTAGGTTCAGGGGGCAATTACTTTTCACACAGGGCCATGTAGGTTTGGATTTTTTCTCCCTAAATAATAAAAACCATCATTTAAAAACTGCATTTTGTGTTTACTTGTCTTATATTTGACTAATGGTTAAATGTGTTTGATGATCAGAAACATTTTGAGTGACAAACATGCAAAAGAATAAGAAATCAGGAAGGGGGCAAATAGTTTTTCACACCACTGTAAATGTCAAGAACTAACTCACACATCAGTGTGCCTTCAAACTGTCTTCTGTATCTGATGTGCTCTTCAAGCCCAAACTCAATCTTGCATCAATTAAATTAAACCTTTCTTTAATTCTTTTTTGTCATTCCTTTTTATTAATTCAAGTATAGATTGAGTCATGAAATTAAAAACAAATGTATTGTGAAAATATCAGGAGTCAGAAAGAGAAGAAGAAATCACAAAGTGAACGTGAATAATGATCTGACCACACGTGTCCTCTTGTGTGTCCAAACAGAAACAGCTTGGGGCGACACTGAGTGACGTCAAGAGGGGACTTGAGGAGAGAGAGAAGACACTGAAGGAGACGAGGAGGGCGATGGACGAGATGAAGGTGAGTGGAATAGGAAGAGACAACTTCATTTCAAAAAGAGAGAAATAAATGAGGACTTGAAGAGCAGCAGAGCTTCACTGGTGATGATGAGTAGGGACATGAGAAGGGAGAGTTAGAGAAGACGTTGTGTGGTGTCCTTCATGGCCTTTCACTGTTGACACAATCCCAGGTGTTATTCAGTGGAGATTCAGACAGCATCACCCTAAAGTCCTCTGATATTCCATCAGCTGCTTAAAGAGGACTAAACTCTAATAACAAAAACTCACACTGAAGGCACAACTTTATTTAATTGTTTATTTTTTTATTATTTCAATAATAAAGAATTGCATACAATCAATTTAAACTTATACATCAAATGACTTTCAAAGTCAAACTAAAAAAAAAAAAATAAAAAAATCAGAAAGTTAAAACAGACAGCAAAACAAAACGAATAAACAAACAACAACAACAACAACAAAAAAATACCAAAGGATTCACAAAAGAAAAAGAGAGGATGTGGCACCAGCAGGGCCAATTATAATTTAGGAAAATAAAAGACTAGCTAACTAACTAAATAAATCATAAAATGGCAGAATATCCTTTTCCCCAGATATGAATGCTTATTTTAAAGTTTTATTAATGAGATCTTGCCATATTTTAAAAAGGTTTTAAACAGATCTTCTAGGTGAGAATTTGGTAGGCTGGCATTCTTCCATTTGAACAAGATAAATCTAAATGCTAGCAGTTTGGTGTAAGCAGTTAGAGTCAATGTGTCCTCCTCCACTTTAGGTGCCTTGCAGAGCCCACCAAAGATGGCTTTTAAAGGTTTAGGACTGATTGTGACCCCAAGGCTGTCTGTTACTTTGGTGCCTCCCCAAAACATGTGGTCCAGTGAGTCTGGAGCTCGATTGCCACCCTTGCAGGTTGGATTCTTGTCCTGGATACATTTTGGACAATTTTAAATGAGATAAATGTGATCAATGAAAGATTTTAAGTCGAAAGGTTGGATACTTACCACATATAGAGCTGGAGTGTATTCTATGCATGGCTGACATCCTCTCCTTTTCTGAGATATTCATTGAAAGGTCCTTTTCCCACGGTATCCTAGGATCCTTGAAGGGGAGATTCTTTGAGATGTTTTTGTTTGTTCTTGAGATGCTGCCTGACTCCTCAAGACTTATCAGTATTCCTATGGAATAGAAATGGGTGAGAGGTGTGGAAAATTGGATAGGTTTCTTTTAACAACATATCTGATTAGAAAGAAGTGCAAAAATTGTTTTGCTGGGAAGTTGAATTTGAAGCATAATTGTTCAAAAGATACAAAAATATGACCTGATACAGTTCTCGAAGTGTTTTTTATCTAGGAGGTTTTCTAAAGATTAAATACTGCGTAGGCTTGAGAAAGTTATAAAGGTGAGTATCGTTTAGAGTAGCAAAAGGTAAAAGCAAAAATCCTGCATTGGTTGCATATTCTGAGTGATTGATGGAAGACTGGATTATTAGTATATTGATGATAAGGTGTATTTTTAGGGGACACAAAGCAGGGCATCTAAAGAAGTACAGCAGGATTTTATTTCCATTGCAGACCATGTTGGTGTAAATTCATCAATTTGTGTCAATTTCCAGGCCTTTATATCTTGAATATTTGCCAACCAGTAATAAAATTGAAAGTTAGGTAGTGCCATGCCACCTTCTGCTTTGTCTTTTTATAGTCGCCTTTATAATATGTGATTGTTTCAAATTCTAAATAAATGAGGTTTAGACTGAATGATTTATGAATGTATGTTTGGAATTTCTGAAACAGAAAAAGAAGCTTAGGAGGGAGGTGCATCTTGAAAGTATTGATTTTCCCTGATTGGGTGAAATGGAGGGTAGACCATCTATTCACTTGTTTGATTTGACCATGTTGTTAGCAAAATTATGTTGAAAAAGATCTTTATATTTACTTATGATGTTTACCCTAAGATATTTAAACTTTTCTGAAAAAATGAACTGATTGATGTTCAGTTTCTTATTGTGTGCTAGAGAGTTCAATAGAAAAAGCACACTTTTATGCTAATTGATTTTGAGCCCAGGGTATCTTCGGAAATTTTCTGTGCATATTAAGGACTAATGGTAAGTATATTTGTGAGTCTGATAAATACAGTACCATATTATCTGTTGCCCTGCAGTGGGCTGGCGGACTGCCCGGGGTTTGTTTCCTGCCTTGCGCCCTGTGTTGGCTGGGATTGGCTCCAGCAGACCCCAGTGACCCTGTAGTTAGGATATAGCGGGTTGGATAATGGATGGATGTATATCATCTGTGTATACTGATTTTTTCTGTCTAAGTCATTCTCTGATAATCCCCTTAATCGCTGATGTATTTTGAAAATGGTTAGCCAGTGGCTTAAAGGCTAGGGAAAAAAGCAATGGTGATAAAGGGCACACTTGTCGAGTCTCATGTTCTGGTTTGAAGTAGTTTGAGTTCATGTTGTGAAGACAGACTGAGGCTTCTGGACTCGTGTAAAGTAATTTTAAAAATGCACATATGTGTTGGCCAAACCCAAATATGTGCAGTGTGGTGAATAAAAAGTCCCATTCATCTCAGTCAAGGGCTTTCCCTGTGTCCAAAGATAATAAGATCTCTGATGTGTTAGACTTTGTGGATGAATATATTACATTAAACAAATAACAAAAATTTGAAGGTAGCTTTTCAGCCTTTAACAAATCTGGTTTGGCCTTGTGAAATTATGTCATTCAGAAGTGAAATTGGACTGTATGATGCACATTATGATAAAACATATTTCTTTTGAAGCTAACTTTGTTGAATATATCTTAAAAAAATTCCACTGGGTTGACATCAGGGCCTGCAGTTTTCCTACTCTGGTGTGTGTTTACAGCATCCAGTAGTTCTGAGAGTGTCTGAGGTTTGTCCAGTTCCTCTACACTAAGAGTTCCCAGCTGTTGTATTTGCATTACATCAAAGAACTCCTCAGATTGTGACTCGTCTTCTTTAATCTGAGTAGAACATAAAGACTTATAGAACTTGCAAAATGTGTGAGTTATATTTTTATACTCCATTACTTTATCTCCAGTTGTGCTGCTAATTTCTGTAATTATATTGCAGACATCCTGCTTGTGGATTGCTGAGCTAAGATAGTGACTTTTATCCTTCTCTCCATATTCACAGTAATGATGTTGCGAGTTAAAGATTGAGTTATTTAGATTACTTTGTTGTCTAGCTGTTAAATGCTGATTGGAGAGCCTGTCTTTTAGTGTAAAAAGCCTAATTTGGAGATCTGGTGTATTTTGTATCTTTTATGGAGATTGTAATGTTCTTTTCTTATTCATTTTGCTATTTCCCTGTTTTATTAGACTCCACAGCTTAAAGATCTCCACTGTCTGACTGAGTATAGACTTTGCATAATGTACACCTCCAAATGTTTTACTTAGGCTTGAATATTTTATGACAAAGGACAGTAAGGTTGTCCAGTGGTGGCATCTGCTCAATCACAGATCCACTGTCCTGCACTCACTTTCCATGTGGAGTTTTCCAGTTCTTCCAGTTTCTTAGTGAATTTCCTCCTGTCCATTCTACATCTCCCACATCCTCACATTTCAGTTTGATTAATTGGTGGAAATTCCAAATTGTCTCATTGTAACTGCTAGTGTGGGTCTGACTGATAACTAATAGACTGTCCAAGGTAGCACACTCTCTGATGCCCAGTTCTGCCAGGATTCATTTATGAGAAAGGTCTCATCCAGCAGAGTCAGAACTCTTCACACACATTTCTGTGCCCAGACAGACCAAACGTATCCAACCTAATTTATTTAGCACAGACTCACATTAAACAGACCAGCGCCATCTAGTGTACTAAAGTACTAAATGAAGCAGCTCCAGACAAGTGGGTTGTGTCTTTAGTTCAAAGAAAGTAGGTGGGCACAATGTGTCACTCAACACTGTGTAGTCCAATCCAGACACAGAGGTGACAGTTGAAAAAGTGAGGGAGAGCCAACCTTCACTTTGGTTTATGGTTCTATGCTCATCTGTTTTTGGTGTTTCCTCCTAGAATTCATTCTTATTACTGATGCATGAATTCCCTCTCTACACCCATGCTGACTGTGAAATTTTTCAGCCAGGGTTCGTTCCCTGGATGTTGTTCAAAGTCTTATTTCATTTCATTTTTGTTTATTTTTTATGTTAATGTTGGTTTTGTTGAGTATCTGCATTATTAATTGTTTATGATTTTGTCTATAAGCTGCATGAATGTGCTCTTCAAGTTTGTTGAGTTCTTGTCTTCTTTTGGCTGTGCCTTATGCTTTTGTGATTTTCTGGATTTCTCAACCTGTGATTTGTTTTTGAACAGCTCTCTTTAGATTCTGTTTTGAAACTTTGTTTGCTTTGGATTGCCTTGTTTGGCTTAAAGGAGTGTCTTTGTATTTGGAATACTAACCTCATTTCCTCAGTCTTATGTAGACTAGTGTGTGGTATAAGCAGAACTTCTGATCACTGTGTCACTATTGCTCCTCAGCTTTGTACCTAAGTCTTTAAGTTGTACTGCAGAGCTGGTGGTGTGATCCAACCTCTTATAATTTTTCACTTAGAACTGGACACATCTGACAACGACAACTTGATCCTTCTTTTCCTTCTCTGGCCAAGAGCCTATCCACACAACCAGGGAGGTTTTCCATATGTGTAGCAAAAGCCAAAACATCATATGAGACTCTCTGTATCTGAAGTAAAGCTTCATCTAAATACCCTAATAAATAAATCCCATATTATCATTTCTTCCTCATTCTAGTGGCTGGTTAGGAGGTGACTTTTTAGTGCTTCTCATCCTCACCTTCTATCACAGAATTATCTGAGTCACTGTCCAGATGTGCAAAGATCTGAAAACAGCAGAACACCTCCAGCTTTGGGGTTGATGATCCTGGACAGCAGGCACCTTTTACTTTCCATTTACTTCACACACAGAACCCAATCCCCCCTAAAACTGAGGTGTCATCATACAAGTATAAGTCATAGTTACAGTAGAAACTTCATTAGTCATAATGTAAAGTTCATAAAGGAAGTAGAAATACATCAAACACGGAAATAAAGGGCCAACTCTGAACTTTACAATGAAAAAGAGATGGCGGGTAGAAAAATAAGCAATGAGACCATTAAATTAAATTACATCTGAAGTCCCTTGACCAACACCTAGAGCCTCTTGTTTAATATTTCCATCTCACAGGTCTGACATGGTGATGTCTGACAACTTAAACTAGAACGCAATTAATATACACCAGTCTCTTGTCCAGAAATACTTTTATTTTCACACAATTACCTTCTAACACACACAAGTTTAATCCGCTATAAAAATACATTTTCTTCCTCTTCCTCTTCTTCATTCCTGGTGTGTGTTGTCCTATGCCACTCCTAACCTCAGGCTGAGCAGGAGATGCCCTTTTTAAAAGCAGATTTTTATAAAAACATCTAGGTCAAATTGAGTCCTTACAAGACAGAAGAGCTCTCCCCCAGCAGCTCCAGCCAATGGCTCTCAAGATCATTTGCAAGGATGCCTTTTATGACTACATATCTCATAAAGTCAGGCAGTTGCCATAATGGCAGCATCAGCAGAGTGATGATGTTACTCGGCATAACAGGGGGAGCATATTGTCTGGGTTGCAGTCTGCAACTGACCTTCCTTCTTCAAATATAGTAACAACAATCACTCCAGCCAATTGAAACTCTGCTTCACAGCATCAAAATAGCAACAAATGTGTCTTGTGACTCGTAGTTCTTATTGGGTGACTCAATTAAATATTTTGCCCTATCCAATCAGATCTCTGTGGAGAAAGAGATGGAAAAAAATGAGAAGAGCTTCACTGCTCTGATATGGTGCATCGAGGAAGCCCACAGGAAACTGACTGAGAGGATCAGAGAACAAGAAAAGAAAGAAATGGAGAAGGCTGAAGGAGTCATGGAGCAACTGGAGAAGGAGATTCAGGTGCTGAAGAGGAGAGAAGCTGAGCTGAAGGAGCTTTCAGAGACCAAGGACCATCTCCAGTTCCTGCAGGTGAGAGCGACACTTCACTGGGATTCTGATCAGACTTTGGTGTGTGGGACGTGAGATCATTTAGACTGAAATTTATGACAAGAACAGGCAATCCAGCACAGCATAGTTTGTCATTTCATATTTCCTTAATATTTCAAATATTCTGTTTACAAATATCTCAAGGTTGGTAACTTTATGTACATGACAGACAGATGAATCTACAGCTGTCTATATGAAAATTATTTTTCTGAACTATTAAAGATGACATCTAATAAAGGATGGTGCCAACTCTTTTACCAGGCCACCTTCTAATGTCTCCATCCTTAAACTGATGACATTCAAATCCTTCAGCATTTCCTCACAGCTCAGACCCCACAATCCAGTCTTGTCTCTCATTCTTCTCGTGTGCTCTTATCTCACACTTCACCCCATAGTCCTGATGTCGACTGTGTTTTGCAGACGTTAGGCAGATACTCTTCTTGATTTACACTCCACACATGGTGGTTGCTATATAGCCCAGCTTCCCCTTAGCTTTTTCTACTTTGTGTGGTTGATGATGGTGATGAAGACACAAAGGCTCCCAAGATTTCTTCACAAGTCACACTTCTGAGCTGCAGACCTTCAACTGTATAATCATACTGAAGAGCTTTCTCCCTACATGTCTTAGTCTTTACATTTCATTTAATTAAGTTTGGCTCAGAATCATAAAAAGCCCAATGCCTTGTTTTGTATGCCAAGTCAATTCTGGACCTACCTGACCCCTCAGTCCCTTTATCTTGACTCACCTCTCATGGAGTCCTGTGTGAAAAGCTCATTGATAGTTAAGGTCGATAATCTCTGATGCTCCACTACACTCCACCAAATATTCTCTCATAAACAACCAACAAGTCAATGACAGGCGTTCTCACCATCAAAACTCCAGCTGACTGTCCACCTGATCACTTATCCTTATTTTAGAAGAGCCCCCTCTTATCAGCATTACTTACTTTTTAATGTCTCCTTTGTGAAATGTCATCCCCTCTTCTCTCCTGATGCAGACTTTCTCATCTCGCTGTGTCCTTCCTGCTGATGGAGACTCGCTGAGCTTCACAGTCACTGCTGATTTCTCATCTGAGGACCTGAGAAAGGAGGTGTCGGGTCTGAAAAAGCATCTGGAGAAGATCAGCCAGTGGATCATAATGAGAAGGACTCCATCAGGTACAGCGTTTGGTGACATTGTGTCTGTTATTGAAGTCCATTAGGAGGACCAGAGTGACAATAAGAAGACACTGAAAAAGGCCTGCTCTTTAAAATTTATCTGTCATCCTTTCTTGTGAAGTATTTTTTTTACTATATAGTGTCTTTCACAATCATTAGCTGAGTGAAAACAAACTGTCTAAACAATCAGCTGTGTTGACTTTGAAATATTGTACACATTATAAGACTTCCATATACCCTTTTAAAAAGTTATTTTTTTACTTAACTTTGGGATTCTTTTAATTTCTTTTGTTTTCCTCCACTTAAGATTAATTAATAGAAATGTATTTTAAAATGGCTAAGCCACCTCAGTGCACAAATGAATTGTTTATTTGAGAACAGTGAAGTCATTAATAGAATCAAATTGAGCTCAGCGTCAGTGCTTTATAATATCAGAACATCTGAATCTGCCCCTCCTGTCTTTGGTGTCCATTACATTCTGCTGGATGGAGTCCACATTAAAAGTTCACGTTCATCCATTTTCAGCTGTGCTCCCCCTGGGCTCTCGTGTTTTATATGATAGCTGTTGTTTGATCAGAAGTCATGTCTCCCACTGACATTTAAAAGGATTTTAAAGACCAAAAGCATTTTATTTGATATACAGTGGAACCTCGCTTCACAGCAATTTCCCCCATAGGATTGTATGTAAATACAATTAATTTGTTCCAGACCGTACGAACTGTACGTAAATATATATGTAAATATGTAAATACATGTAAAGATTAAGCACACATATAGTTGATTACACCATAGAATGCACAGTGTAATAGTAAATTAATGTAAAAACATTGAATAACACTGACACAAAACACCCAGGCTCCATCTCTCTCGCCCTCTTGCTCTCTCTCTCTCTCTCTCACTCTCTCTTTCACTGTCTCTCTCACTCGCCTTCTTGCTCTCTCTCTCTCTCTCCTCTCTCTCTCTCTCGCTGTCTCTCTCGCTCGCCCTCTTGCTCTCTCTCTAGAGCTTTTCTCGATTGCTAAGACACATTCCTGGAAAGCTGCTCTCCTTTTCCCTAAACTGTGAACACAAAACCCAATTTTCAAGCTACATTCACAAAACCTCTGACTCTTCTTGCAAAACCAAACTTTCACCCCAAAACAGTTCAATCTGTGCTCAAAACTGAACTATGCTGTCAAATCCTGCCTCAAGTCAATCTAAATGAAATACTCTACTGAGTAGTCACTAAACACTACATAGAAAAAGGACAACACAATGCTCAGGACATGAAGCGGTAGAAATAAATGTTTCTTTAGGCTAAATGCATGTTGCAAAACAAAATACCTGGGCATTGTTAACACTTGTACATAGAAAAAAGAATTTACAAAAAAACAGAAATTCTGTGCATTTACATGGAGCACTTGTACGTAAAAATATACAAATGAAGTACAAAGAGAAGAAGTGCATTACTCCACAGCCACAGCATCATTTCTCCGTATTGGGTCAGGCCACAGGACTTCATCTACATCACAGGCCACATTTTCTCTGACCAGGCAACGGAGGAAAAAAACCCTGGCATGCCGTATCCACCTCCACACCCAAGTCACCACAGGCCAGTTCCATGGCTTGCAGGAGATTTACCCTGGTATAAGGTTGGCATTCATATACCTTCCACCGCCATGAGGAGAAGAATTCTTCAATGGGGTTCAGGAAAGGGGAGTACGGTGGAAGGCAAAGATTGATAAAACCTTGGTTCATATTGAACCACTCTCTAACCTGGAGGCCTCTGTGAAAACTCACATTGTCCCAAACAACGACATACTGTAGATGGGCTGCTCATCCTGCTGCCCTAACAGAGCATCTCGCATGGGATTGAGGAAAATGAGGAGCTGGTGAGTGTTGCAGGGCCCTAGGTTGGCCTGATGGTGGACAACACCATGATTGCTGATGGCAGCACACAGTGTGACATTGCCACCACGCTGCCCAGGGACACCAACAATGGCCCGTTGGCCAATCGCACTACGGCCTCTCCTTCTCCTTTTGGTGAGATTAAACCCAGCTTCATCCATGTAGATGTATTCATGGAGTTTTTCCATTGCATCCAGTTCAAAAACTCTCTGTAGGAATAGATATAAATTTTTTTAAGTGATGTAGGCCAGCTGCAGTAAATCACTACTTACAGTAACCAACATTTATGTGTCTGGATACTGGATATACCAACCTGTACATACTGGAATCTTTGCTCTTTGACTCTATCAGAGTTGCGTTCAAAGGGCACTCTGTACAGAAGTTTCATGCGCAGTCTGTCGCGCTTGAGGACACGGTCAACAGTAGAGAGGCTGACACTGTCAATACCCTCAAAATGCACATGGTCCTCAATGATCCTCAGCTGAATTTCATGCAGTTTAATGGTGTTGTTCTCACGGACCATGTCGACAATTAGGGTCTCTTGGTGTGGGGAGAACATAGATGTCCTACCACCCCCATGTGGCAGTCTTTCAATTCTACAAAAAGAGAACATGCACTTACAAAAATACATACATGGAATAGGCCTACAAACAGTCAGACTAACCCTCCATTACAATACCACAGTACACTGGCACAGTGATGTACTGAAACATGTTTACTGTGGTACAGTATAAAGTACAGTCATTGTACATATGGAATTGTTGTCATCATTTACATACTATCATGTCAATAAAGGTAACTACCTGTTCTCTTCTCTAAATCTTCGGATTATGGTGGACACAGTGAATCTACTGATGTTTGGTTGTACCCTTAGTCCAGCCTCCTTCATTGTCATACCATCGACAAGAACATGGTCAATCACAGTAGCTCTGATTTCATCAGATATTACTGTTCTTTGTCCTCGCTGACCACCTTGACCTGCTCGACCTCCTCTCACACGAACTCCTCTTCTTAGATTTCTATCCATTGTAGTGCCTCACAAACCAGTGCTCTGGCTTATATGTACCCTCACATCATTAGCCACAAGTGTGATCAGTTTTGAGTTGTTCAACCGGTGACAACTGAGCTTTAATTGTGTTTGACTTTTGCCACCTGTGCTCACCATTATGCAACACAGGTGCATCACAATGACAATGTGTTGACAAGATGTGTCTAAACAGGTGAAAAGTGCTTATGGTTTTGCCAAAAGTGTGACTGATTCAATAAGTGGGTTCAGGCAACTGAGAATTTGGTTCAGACAATAGGGTTTAGTGTTTCAGCAATCGAGAAAAACTGTAATAAACCACCAAGAAAAGTAACATTGCCACAAATCGCACTATTAACCACTCCATGTAAACACTTTTTTTAAATGAGTTTTAAGCACAGGGAAAAAAACGAACATTTGAAAAAAGAGAAAACATTGCAACAATTCACGCTACGAACTGAAAAATTAACTTTTGAAAAATCCGTAATACAAAAACCATAAACCACCAAGAAAACTAACCTTGCATGAGTCAAGTTCTGGCATGAAGTGAGGAGGAACTGGGTGGAGAGGAGGTTACAGTTTTGTGGGAGAGTCTGGCTCCGCAATGGAGGGATGTTTTCCTTCAGGTGTTTTCTCTCTTGTGATTTCTTGGGTTTCTGGTGTTTTTAGCTGTTTAGCTGATGGGAGTGAAAGCCTCATGCAGCCATTCCAAAAAGAACGTCCTTGTGACCCAACCCTTCGTGTTTGCCCTCCATATTACTGGCAGTCTGGCTTTGTTTACATTGTGCTGCTTGAAAGCACCAGGGTTCTCAGATTGGTAAATGAGTGAACTGGTAAGCAGTTTTTCCACCTCTTCCAGCACTTGAAGCCTCTGCCTGGTTAACACTGTAACTCCTTTTGCAATATCAGCTGCTTTAATAGATTCTTTCTGCTTTAGAATAGTCGAAATCATAGATTTTGACTTCTTGTACTTGACAGCAAGATCAGTAACACGAACGCCATGCTCATACTTTTCAATAATTTCTTTCTTTACTTCGATTTCAATTTTCTTCAAAACTTTCTTCTCACCACTCTTCACTTGCTTAGAAGCCATAGTTAACTACAAAAGCACACGAAATACTGTAGAGCACAAAGAGATCACAGATAAAGCACCCAATTCTGACTGAGAACAACGAACAGGGAGCGGCTCTGCTTAAATACAGTAATCGGCGCGTATGAACCAGCAGGCCACGCAGGCACACACGTGCAGGCTCTCTCTCTCTCTCTCTCTCTCTCTCTCTCTCTCTCTCTCTCGCTCTCTCTCTCTCTCTCTCTCTTGCTCTCTCTCTCTCTCTCTCTCTCTCTCTCTCTCTCTCTCGCTCTCTCTCTCTCTCTCGCTCTCTCTCTCTCTCTCTCTCTCTCTCTCTCTCTTCGCTTGCTCTCTCTCTCTCTCTCTCTCTCTCTCTCTCTCTTCTCTCTCGCTCTCTCTCGCTCTCTCTCTCTCAGCAGCAGGCAGGCACGTCTGACCGAGAACAATGAACAGGGAGCGGCTCTGCTTAAATACAGTAATCGGCGCGTATGAACCAGCAGGCCAGGCAGGCACACACGTGCAGGCTCTCTCTCTCTCTCTCTTCTTGCTCTCTCTCTCTCTCTCGCTCTCTCTCTCGCTCTCTCTCTCTCTCTCTCTCTCTCTCGCTCTCTCTCTCTCTCGCTCGCTCTCTCTCTCTCTCTCTCTCTCTTGCTCTCTCTCTCTTTCTCTCGCTCTCTGTCTCTCTCGCTCTCTCTCTCTCTCTCTCTCTCTCTCTCTCTCTCTCAGCAGCAGGCAGGCACATCTGACCGAGAACAATGCAACATGTGCGGAAATCATCGGCGCGCACAAACCGAAAGGGAAACTGGCTTGTTTGTATACCGAATGTGTGGTCATGAACCGAGGTAAAAGTTTAGTGAACTTTTTGGTCGTAAACCGATTTGTACATGTACCGAGACATTCGTGAACCGAGGTTCCACTGTATTGTGATGGAGAAGAGAAGAAAATTTCAGGACTGCATCAGAACTCTGACTACTTGAGGACCACCTGAACATTTCACTGTGCAGAAAGTGAAGGGGTCTCAATACTTTTTGACTCCCTGTATATTTATTATTAATATAATTATTCAAAGCTACATTTAGTCTAATTTGCCAGCCCTTGTATATTTTATAAACATTTTATTTGAACTCCTCTGCATTTGTAATACGTGTTTAAGAACTAAAATCCCACAATGCCATCTTCACAGTTTCCATTCCTCTTCTCTTTTCTTTTTATTTTCAGCTCATGAAGCTCCAGTTTTCTCCCTCCAGCCTCCTGAACCTCAGAGCAGAGACGACTTTTTAAAATGTGAGTTTGTGCTTTGACTGAATGGATCATCACAATAAAAATGATTGAAGTTTTAATATCTCAGGACAGGCTTAGGATATGAAAGTCTGAGTGTTGTGTGACTGAGGGGCTGAGAGTGATGGGGGTCCTATGACAGGTGCATTATGGGATAGAGAGACCCAGGCAGTGAATCACTAAAGTTGTCTGTCCAAAAATGCTAAAAATGGAAAAAATGAATAAACTCCACATCATGGGGTGCACTTACTTTATCACACGACTGTATATACAGACACAGTATTAGTTTAAAAATGAAGCACAATTGTATGTGAAATAAGTTAAAGCTGACAAAAGTCCTCGTCATCCTCCATTCTTCACTCCACAGAGCAGACACTTTGCTTTGAGTTCTCGACTTCACAAATTTTAAACGTTAAAAGAAATGAAAATGGCAGAGGAAATTATTGGGGGTTCTTAGAAGTTCAAAGACCTCACTGGACTGTGGTGACATCTCCAGCTGATTGATTCTTCAAATGAGTGTCACCAGGGTCTTCAGTAACTCAGTCAAGTCCTCACTCGGCTGTGTTGTGTCATTGTGTGCTGCACACTGAACGAGGACAAGAAAAGAGGAGGAGATGAAGAAGGTCACAGCCAAGGGTGGTCAAGTCAAAGACTACAAGACCACCTCCAAAGAGCTTCATGTTCCAGTGAGCACAGCTGCTAATATTCTCAAGATGTTTGAGGGTCCACAGGACTTTAGCCCACCTCTCTGATGAGACCACCAGAGTAAAGCTGACCTCAGATTGAACAGAAGGAGAGTTTACATGGAGGATAAAAAACAAGAAAACATCACGAGAGACTCAGACTGACCTCTGTGATCAAAGGACAACAGCATCAAGTCACACCATCTGTTACTGTGTCAGTGACAGTGTGCTCATTGGTAGAAGACCCCACTTGTGAAGGACACACACAGACTGGGCATGTTAACAGCGTGTTAATCAGCCACAGTGCTAGAGAAGAACATTTGGACTGAAGAAACAAAATGAGAGCTTTATGGTGAGTCACAGCAGCTCTGTGTCCACAGAAGACAAAGCGATGACATTAATGGTCTGAGGTTGAAGAGCTGAATCTCTGAAGGTCACATTGAAATCAGGAGATCATCAAGGTGTTTGGGAGTGAATGTCACAAAGGTGAGGCCTACCAAGAATGGAGGAAAAGAAGACATTGGAATGTTGTGAAGTGTCTGCTATGAGCCCTGAACTGAATCCAAGTCAACATCCATGGAAAGAGCTGAACATCACAGCTGGGAGAAAAAGGCCATCAGACTTCAAGACGAGTGGGCCGGGTGGGCAGTGAGAGGAGTAGAAGTCTCATCCAGAGCCTCAGGACGGCCTTGATGGCAGTTATTACCTCAAGATAATGAGCGACAGAACATGAGGTGAGGGTTTGAGTCACTTTGTGTGAGCCATCGGAATTTAATTTTATTGTTTCAAATAATCTGTAAAGTTGAAATACAAAGAAAGAGTCTGCTGTGTGGAATAAGAATGGCGGGTGACAGTCACTGGGGTCAGTTTACACTTATTGGACTGAAAAGTGGGATTCGTGTTTAAAAAGTGGAAGGGAACCAAAACTACTGGGGGCAGGTCAGTGATAGAAACAGTAGAGAGACAGACGTGAAAGGCGCTATATAATATAGAGATATTAAAGTCACTATATACTGTAAGAGATGGGAAAGAAATGATATGATAGATGGATAGAGCAAAGACAAAGACAGAATATGTCACAAAAAATGAAAGGCACTATATAAGAGAAAGATGAGAAGTAAGATAATAAATAATAGGAAAGACATTATAACAGTGAGAGAGAAAATGACAAATAGGAAAAGGAGTTAAAGACAAATACAGTAGACAGACGTGAAAGGCACTATAATAGATAGATATACATATAATAGATAAAGGAGGAATGCAGTGTGGTGTAGTGATGAAGACTTTGGACTTCAAACTGGTTGAGGTTGTGGGTTCAAATCCCACTACTGACACCACTGTGTTACCTGAGCAAGTCACGTCACCTGCCTGGGCTACAATTGGACAAAGAAAAGAAAAGGAAACAATAGAATCTCAGATGATGGGAGTCACCTTGGATAAGAATGACAGTCAAATAATAATAAGAGATGACAGGAAACACATGAAAGAAAGAAAGAGAGAGACAATGACCGATGGGAAAGGCACTAGATAGATAGATAGATAGATAGATAGATAGATAGATAGATAGATAGATAGATAGATAGATAGAAAATTAAAAAAGCAAATGCTGATTGTAAATTTTATTGAAATAATTTATGTAGTTGTGATGTGTGACATTGGATTCATTTTAAATTAATGTTGTTGACTTTGACAATAACAAGTAACATTTTAATAAAGCCAGCAGTCAGTGTGGACATTCCATTAGAAAAATGATCTTGACTCTGACCTTATTTTGTTTATCATAATTTCTGACGATTGAGACACCTTCCAAATGTCTGACTTGCCTGCCTTTGACTTTGTTGTCTGTTGTCATCTTTTTATGATTTTATTTTAAATCCTCACAGATTCTGTCCAATCAGATGAGCTCTTTACTATTAGTGTCTCGTCAGCGCAGCTCCTGATTGGTTCTTGTTAATTGTCTGTGTTGTGCTCCACCCCCAGTCCCGTTACACACTCCCAGATTTCCTCACTCGTTTTCTTTTCTCTCCTTTCAGACTTCTGTCCCCTCACACTGGACATCAACACGGCACACAGAGACCTCCGTCTGTCTGAAGGGAACAAGAAGGTGACACGTGAGAGAACAGACACTGAATATCCTGATCATCCTGACCAATTTGACTGCTATGTCCAAGTTCTGTGCAGAGAGGCTCTGACTGGGACTCGCTGTTACTGGGAGGTGGAGGGCAGTGGACACTTCACGAAGATTGGAGTTGCATATAAAGGACTGAGCAGGAAAGGAGTGGGCTGGGAGTGCCGCCTTGGATACAACAAAAAGTCCTGGAGTCTGCAGTGTTGTAATTCCCAGTACTCTGTGCTTCATAATAACCAGGAGACTGTAATCAGCGCCCCCTACAGCCCCAGAATAGGTGTGTATCTGGACTGGCCTGCTGGCTCTCTGTCATTTTATAGCGTCTCACACACAATGACCCTCCTGCACAGGTTCAACACCTCCTTCACTGAACCTCTCTATCCAGGGATTTGTCTTTGTCCTAACTCCAGTGTAACAATCAGCCATCTGACACCATGTGACCACTGACCAGTACCCTCCACCGGTCAATTGATGTCCCCACAAGCTCAGGTGTCTTTGTGTTTGTAGTTTGGGGTCAAAATTAATTTTACAGGATGGCGGGTGGGGAGTTGGGGGTTGTTCAGCACCTCTGTGACTGAATTTGAAAATTAGAATGCAGGGATAGTGCGACTGTCAGGGTCTCCATTATTAATAGGTCTGAGTAGCCAGTCCGGTGTGACACATCACACCTACAAATACCAGTCTGACCAGCAGGGGTCACTGTTCATTCACAGCCACGTGTCCTTCAGGCAGTCAACCGAACAATTGTTTGTCCTCCGAGTGTCACTGAATGAACCTGTTAAGTCAGTCTATATAGCGCCTTTCAGTAGTGCCGCTCCAGCAGGACCACATGCCTGTCTCAGTATCCAGAGCCTCATTCCAGTGACTATTTAGTAGCACAGAGTGACAGAAGAGACTGGAGTGCTGGCCTCTGAACAGACATTGTCTGCCCCTCTATTAGCTACTCAGGTCATCTGTCAGCTCTAAATGAATTCACTGTGAATGTCTAAAGACGAGAACTCACTGCTCAGTCACATGTCGGCCATACTGATGGAGTTTGGTGTTTTACTGAGTCACTTGGTGTCATGTTAGACATTAAACTGCACCTCCTCCTTGTTGTTCCCACTGTCACCCAACCTCAAGGAGATGAGTCAGCTGACTGACTTCACCTTCACCGTCAGTGTTCATAGTGACAATCAGATGTGACACTTGGGGACACTTTTATCTTTCCATTAACACACACATTGCCAGGGTTAATTTTCAATTTCATCAGCACCCTCAAGGAGTCACGTAACAACTGACATCAGTCTGTGTAAAGAAACCAGTGAAGGCCCAGGCTGATGGTGACTATGACTTCTAAATCTGTCATCTTCATGGAGCCTGAGAGGTTAAAAGGAAGTGGAGAAGGTGAGAAAAGAGTGAGGGGTGAGGATGATAGAGAAGAGAGTCAGGGTGATAAAGGGTGAGATGAATGACCTGAGACAGAGTGAGTCAGTCGAGTGTGTCACTTGTGTGTTTGTGAGTTTTGTTCCTCCATCCTGATTTTCTCCTCTTTGACTCGGCACACACTGATGGCCGTCCTGTGATCACAGAGTGTATTCCTCGTTGATAAAATCCGAATCTCGATGTGTGACTGACGTCTTACTCTTTAAGCACTCGCTCATCAGGCAGGTTGTCACCCAATGAGCTCTTTATTGCTGACCTGAGCCCTGCTGCCCTCCTCTCTCCTGTCACCTCGGCCATTGCTTCAGTCCCCGCTGTGTGACCTCATAAAGCCACCGGTCTGTCTGGTCACTCAGGTCCTCGTCACAGCTGCACACTGGCAGTCGTTCAAACTCTACAGGCTGACAGCCATGTTGTCCTATCATCTGGATGTTTGTGTTGGTTGAGGTCGTCTTCTGCTGACCTTGGGGGCTTTAAGAGCTTAGGATTAATGAAATGGAAATGTCAGTCAGCATTGTGGGCAGCTGGGCAAGTGGGCACATTCTGGGCAAAATGTCATTTAAAAGTCAACGAGCACACTGGACACATCGTCAGTCGCTGATAATCGACTCCACGTCAGCTCCTGTGGCCCTCATCATGTAAACTCAGACGCTGGTCATGTGACTTGCACCTTAGTGACATTCCTGTGACTTTCAGGGTTGTGACATCAGCTGATTCTTCTGGAGCCAAACTGCTCCCTCTTGTGACTTCTCTGCATATTAAACACATGAGAAGTTAGGATGTGAAGTGTTTGGTGAGATCTAAAAAAATATTTAGAATATTGACATCACCGTGAAGGACAGTTTGGTTTTGTAAGAATTAATTATGTAAATGAATATTTAACCTAATCTTTAATTAATCTTTTGTTATTTATGATTAGATGTTACATTTTCAGAGGTCAATGGCCTGCTAATGCTTCCTGTGCTTAATGTGTGAAAATTTGAATTCCTTATTAATTTAAAATATCAAAAAAAACAAAAAAAAAAAACCAAAAACATAAGGACAGCCATTATTTGTCAAATCTGCTCATTTGGTAACTTTTGATTTGTAAATTTCTCTGATCATATTTCATGTTTTCTATGTTCTGAAGATATTAGGACTTCTTGTTTATGATTAATCCTCTTTAATAAAAGGACAAGTGTCTGTGTGTCTGTCTGTGTATCTGTCCAGTCGCTTTGTCTCTGTCTTTCCAACAGGTGGCGCCTCACAAACATTAGCTCTACTTTTATGACTCCCATGCTAATCAATATCATCCAGCTACAGAGCCGCAGCATCAGACGTCACCACTGATACCAGCCAGCAGTTTTATGACAGAATGAGTGTTAGGGTGAGTGTGATTAGTGGGCACCACACCGGCCTGTAAACCTCCCTGCTGGCACACAACTGTTCATCCAGACCTGCGGCAGTTTGTTGTGCTTTGGCTCTGCAAATAGAATGGCATATAGAATAGACATACGCATTTAATTTGTCATTCCAACAGATGGCACATCACAGATACTTGTAGTAATGCATTGTACTACTACAAGATTTTGTGATATGCCATCTGTTGGAATGACAATTGCAATGCATTTTATTACTACAGGTACATGCATTTCAAACTATATTCTAACAGATGGTGCACTTCAAACATTAACGCTGACATCTACATTGATAACTTAGAATTCAAACCATCTTAGACATGTAGCACAGCTACTTTAATGATTAAACGAAAAGTTTTAAAATAATTGTATATACTTTTAAAGAAAATGGAGAGTGCACCAAAAAATTGTGATGTCATATGAAAATTTTGTTCTTACATTCACAGCAATGAAGATAATTATTGAGGCAGATGAGCGTTGCTCCCCCATCCGAGTGCTTGTGTTCTGATGTGTGTGTTTGTGCCCAAGTGTGTCCATGTGACGAATGAAAGTCTTCAGTGATGAGGTGAGTGGTGCCTGTGACTCCAGTCTGACCCCCCATTCCATATCAGTGGATGTGTAGCTGCTAATACATCTGGACATTAAACTTTATCAGGTACGCATGTTAAACACTTTTACTTTTATCCTACCCTAACATTCAAGTGATGACCTCATGCATTATCCACATAGTGCTGATATTACACGAGGAGTCAAAGCTGCTGTAATTCTGCTAAGATGAGGATTAGCAATAAGAAGAGACGGCTACTTCAGTCACCTCTCGAAGGGCAGCAGCTGATATTCAGACTTGCTTCAATCGACACCAGGTGTGCATCTCTGCAGCCCGGAGCCTCCACCCTGGAGCTCCAAGGAGGTGGCGTTGGCTCCACTGGGTGCCAACTGGGAGGCCTGCAATTCTGCGAAATGCCCAGTAGAGAGGGCACCGTCATACTTATCACAAACTGAGGCGCAACAACAGTGTAGTAAGTTTTATAATTATGAGATGCTAAATCATAATAAATAGTAAGCCCTAACAATGAAATACCAAATCATAATAATAGTAAAATAATGATCAAGTGCTGGTGACCTGCTATTACCTGCTATAACAGACTTGCATTTAATGCTGTGCTGCTTATTAAGCAACGTGTGACTCAGATTGACTTACGATGTCCGCGAAGGGCAAGTGACAAAAAATGTCACGGTGTGACTGATGAGGAAAATAAAACGTGGTGACGTGAACAATTAAAGTGACGTACACAATCAAACGAGGTGACGCCCAATATTAGAGATGACGTGCTCACGAGCAGAAGGGTGACTACAAGTCAGACTGGCGTGCTGAGTGAGGGAACATTAATATAGCAATCTTTTCTTAATGAAATTGTTGAAGATCACAATTGCCAGTGTATGTGCGTGTGTGTGTACACAAACAGGCGGCCGTCCATTCCGTTTTTATACATGCAGGAGTTAATTTATTTAAAAAATACCCCAAAGTAAACTGAGGTGCTCTCCATTTTGTTTCCTGCAGTGCGCTGCTTGTTAGTTTGATCCGGTGTTTTAAGACTCTGTGCACCATGTTAGAGTAATAACAATCACTAAGCGAATTTATCTGTAATCTAACGTGGCGCTCCGTGGAGATTTTCCGCTCGATCGGGTGTTGTGTCAGTGGAGAGGTACAGCAGCCAAAGAGACAGAAAATCCACCGTCACGTTTCCGATTTCTCTCTGCTCCGAGTGTCCATTTGTTTGACAGTTCTGGATATCGCACAGCATTACTTGTTCGAGACAACAAGACATTCGTTTAAGTGCTGCAATGACTTCTAACGAAAGAGGCACCGTTTTAAAGGGAGGCCTAATTAATTAATTAAAAATCTAATGATCTGATCTGAGTTTATGAGGCACTCATCTTTTCAATTCTCTTTACAATTCTTGCTTTCATTCCTATAACTGCAGGTCTCCTGAAGGATTTCCTTTCCTTTCAAATAAGAGGAAATACAATCTTATTCATTACTCGTCTGAAAGTGTGCGTTACCGTAATTGTGTTCGTCACACCTTTAAATTTTTGTCACTTGCCCTTCAGGCAGGCCCGGTTCTGCCGGTCGTGCAAAGGGTGCATAGAAAGGCGGTCGCCCTCAACAAAACGCAGGCTCGGTGCGGGGCTCGTCTTTTCCCATCAAATGTCGGTAACTTGCTTCAAAGAAAAACGGGCAAGTCACAATACGTGAATTGCGGCAGCAATTTTTTGTAGTGTTAATCGGAAATTTACTGATGAGTTAATTAAACTTGTCGTTAAATGCGTAAGTCAAGTTTTCTTCTACCTACGAATAAATTTTCCTTAATTTTTTTTTTTTTTTGACATTAAGAATATTGCTAAAATTTTTAATTTTAAATACACCGGTTTAGAAAACGAGTAAAGGTATTATAGGGTGAGGGGGTGGCTGAAATTAAATGGCACGATGGCAGCTTCGCCTCTAGAACCGGGCCTGCCTTCAGGGCCACCGTATCAACTGGATAAAATGAACACCTTTAGGGGTTGTGTTAAACAATTTGATTGATGACATTTTAACGCGTTATCGGCGGTTATTCAGCAGATGACGTTGTTACAGATTTATGCCACTCGTCCAGCTCAAGTGCACCTTCTTGCTCAGTCGGCTTTCTCTTCCCAAGCCATCCCATAATAGTCACAGACACTCCCTCTGTAGATGTCGCTCTCTCGTCGGTGTCTCCATCACTGATGTTCTCCTTGATCGTTTCTCGGCGCTCCTTAAATCTCCCGAGTGTGCGCACATAACCGTGGACTGTCTCAGCCCATCTTGTGTTCATGACGGACACTTTGAGATCGCAGCTGCACCTCCTGAGCCTCGACTGTAAGCAGACGCCTATCCACGTGAAGTTCACTCCGCTTAGTCTCAGTGTTGTGTTCAGTGAGAAGAGAGTTCAGTTGTAGTTTCTGCCAGAACGCTAGGGGGAGATTTTTAGAAAAACGTGTTACCTTTTGAAAGGATAGCAAAGGAGTCTTAAATAAAAGAATGTTCTTCTTGATTGGAGATCAGTACGTGCTTGTCGTAGAATAAAGAAGTTAACGTTCTGAGTTATCCATGGCTGGCTAATTATTTCACCCTGCTCTGGTCACAACAAAACTGGCGATGGGATTCTAATCTTTATAAATATTGTGCATGCTTGCAGTGAAAATGGCTGTTGCTAATGTGCCGAAGGTCAGTGAATTTTCTACCCCCTGCCCAACACAGGTACAACGTTCGATACCGCCGTAGAAGCTTTGAAAGTCTACATTATACCTAAAGCTAACGTGGTCGTTGAGCGCCATGCACTTCGTAAGAGGACCCAGGGATCACAAGCGACCGTTTTACAATACATGGCGGCACTACGTGAGCTTGTCGCAAGATGTGAATTTGCCGAACGCGCGGACGAAGTGATTCGTGAATCGTGACCAGCTGATTGAGCGTGCAAATAACCCACACATCCGTGAAAATTGAGGTTGGATAAAGCAGTAACTCTTGCTACTCAGATAGAAGCGGCTGCAGATCAAGCTGAAATCGTTTCTAGGAACTCCAGCGTCATGCCAGTACAGACAGTGCAGCATAAACAGAGGAATAAACCCGGACAGCGACAGACACCTGCTACTGCTATGTCTGCTAACCCTGCTAAGGGGAAAGCGAGCTTTCGATGTGGTCGCAGTCACACCTGGCTAACTCAGTGAGCTGCCCTGCCGCAAAAGCAAATTGTAGACATTGCAAAAAAACTGGGCATTTTGCTAAAGTACGTGAGGTTGACTTGGCAGAAGTTACTGTACTATACTATGCTAAAATGACGTGTGCAGTGGAAATCTCAGCTCCAGGCTCACGTTCCTGCTCACCGGACCTGATTGTCGACACTGGCTCATCAGTCTCAATATTACCACACTGCATTTACACCCGTCACTTCGGCAACACTCCTCTGACAAAACCTACAGTAAGACTTGTGACATATTCAAAATCTCATGTCCCCGTACTTGGGTGCCTATCTGTAACTGTGTGTTTACATGGCCGTACAACTGTGGCTACAAAATGGAACCCCACTAATGGGTGGAGACTTCCTGTCACTTTTACATGTGCACATCGTGAACAATAAAGCTACGCCTTCTGATGCTGCAGTTTCCACTTTGCCTGTGCCAGTCTTACAGTGTGCTGCTGTGCCCCTGTCCATTGGCTGTGTTAAAAACTTCATCCACCGCATCAAGATCGATGAGACAGTACCTCCTGTGCGACAGAAGCTGCGTCGCTTACCTCTGTCGGTGAGAGATGCTGTGTCTGAAGAACTTGATCGCCTACTCGCAGCTGGTGTCACAGAACGAACTGATGCTTCTGCTTGGGTCTCACCTATTGTAGTCACTCAGCGCAAATCTGGTAACATTCGCATGTGTACTGATCTGCGTGAGCCCAATAAAGCAGTTATTGTAGACCAGTGGTTCTCGACCTGTGGGGCGGGCCCCCCTAAGGGGGCGTGAAGATGTGAAAAAAAGAAAACGAGAATCAAAAATAAGAAAAAAAAAAACATCTGTTGGAACCAAAACAAATGAACTTAAATACATTCTGATACTAGAACAATATATATAGAGTTAGATAAATGTCGATAAAAGTTAAGTAGGTATAATAAAATATGCATCTACATTTCAAAAAAATGTTAGGGGGGGTGATTAAAACTGTTATGCAAACTCGGGTCGCAGATACTTAAAGGTTGAGGAACGCTGTTGTAGACTCGTTTCCCTTGCCACATATGGATGAACTCCTTTCTGCACTCAGAGGAGCTACGGTATTTTCTACCATTGACTTAGCCTATGCGTGTTTCCAAGTGCCACCGCATGAGGACAGTCGAGACCTGACTGCTTTCATTACACATGAGGGCCTCTTCAGGTTTTGTCGGGTTCCTTATGGGTTGGCATCTGCACCCTCTGCCTTCCAGAAAATGATGACTGCTATTCTCTCTGGCTTACCTGGCGTGGAGAATTACTTGGATGATGTAATAGTACATGGACCTGACCAGACTCCCCATGACAAGACCTTACAAACTGTGTTATACCGGCTGGAAGCTGCTGGCCTGCAGCTAAACAATGACAAGTGCAAGTTTCGTCAGTCCAGCCTACCCTTCCTTGGGCATCGAGTGTCTCCTGATGGCCTGCTTCCTGATAAGGCCCATGTACAAGCCATCATGAATGCTTCTGCACCCACAGATGCTGCTACTTTGTGTTCTTTCCTTGGTTTGCTGTCTTGGTACTCTAAATTTCTACCAACCCATGCTACTGTCATTGAACCAATGCGCGCCTGCTTGAGACAACCTGCAGGTACATTCCAGTGATGCACAGAAGAGCTTTGAGCAGGTAAAAACATTGCTCATGGATAGCCCTGCTTTGGCACTTTTTGAACCTACACTGCATACTGTCGTTTCCACTGATGCTTCTGACTATGGTCTGGGAGCCATTCTTTCTCAACTCGGTTCTGACAACGTAGAAAGAACTGTGGCATCTGCTTTGTGGACTCTTCCCACCACAGAGCGTAAATATTCAATAGTGGAGAAAGAACCGCTGGCCTGTGTGTGGGCGGTAGAGAAGTGGTGAACATACCTGTGAGAACGTCGCTTCACCCTGCCCATGGACCATCAGGCATTGACAACAGGATTGGTCATGCTGGGATGCGCATTGCAAGATGGTCTCCACGTCTTCTGTCATTTAATTATGATGTAATATATCGCCCAGGTTCTCAGAATGCTCCTGCTGGCTGTCTGTCTCATCTGCCCTTACCTGTTGCTCCTGCAGCTGCTGACGATGCTAACCCGAGTTTGTTGTTGTCCTGTCTGTGGCACGTAAGACATTGTCTCCTGCTGATTTGGAGTCTGCTTGTGCTGAATGTCCAGACCTCACTAAGCTACGTACACAGATTGCACAGAGCTGACCTCCTTCTCCAAAGGCTTTGGATGCTGATCTGCAGCCATACTACAAGCTCTGTCTGGAACTTTCTGTCAATGACAACTTTGTGTTTCGTGGTTCACGTCTGATTGTGCCAGCTAGGCTTTGTTAATTGCAATTGCACATGAGAGTCACCAAGGTGCAGTACACACCAAATAACGACTCAAAGAACTTTACTGGTGGCCAAAGATGGACACTGATGTTTGTACTGCCATTAGTTCTTGTCAGACATGCCAGATGAATGACAAACCAGCTCATCCACACCCTCTCCCTTACATCCTACACCTTTTCCAGATAGCCCATGGAAAACAGTGGCTTTGGACATTGTAGGACACTTTGACACTGCTGCATCGGATTGTAGATATGCCTTGACACTGATTGACTACCACAGCAAGTGGCCGGAAGTAGCCTTCACCCCTTCCATAACTACTGCTAATGTACTCACATTCTTGTCTTCTGTTTTCAGTCACCATGGTATCTCCGTGAGTCTGGTGACCGATAATGGGGTTCAGTTTACCTCTCTGGAAGAAAGACAGATTAAACATCACCGCTCCTCATTGTATTACCCTGCTGCCAATGGAGCTGTAGAGCGATTCAATCGTGTCCTGAAACATACGATTCAACTCGCTATTCAAGAACACTGTTCCTGGAAAGCTGCCATTACAGACTTTTTGCAAGTCTACCGTGCTACTCCACACACAACTACTGGCATTTATCCATTTGAACTCCTTCATGGTCGATGGATGCGCAGAAAATTGACCATACTGCCACCTACTTGTTCAGATTTACAGTCTGCTAGTGATGTTCGTACCACAGTTGAGCAACACCAGAACAGGGTGAAAGTCTACACTGATGCCAAACAGGGTGCTCGCTTGCCTAGTTTCAAAACAGGGGATAAAGTGAGGGTCAGAAATCCTCTGCATGTTCCAAAAGGACATCAGAAGTTCAGCTCCATATCACTATCAATAAGAAACTGGGTGCTCATACATACGTATTGAGTGATGGAAAAACCTGGAATGCATCTTATCTGGTTGCTTTTCCAGACTGTGCATCTACACCTGTCCAGAAGGAATAGTTCTTTTCATTTATATAGTGTTTTTCTCACTACTCAAAGCGCTCAGCAATTGCAGGCCGCCTTGCTCAAGGGCCCAACAGAGCAGAGTTCCTATTGGCATTTATGGGATTCGAACTGGCAACCTTCCGATTGCCAGAGCAGATCCCTAGCCTCAGAGCCACCACTCCGAACTGAAACCACCAGAGCTTCCTCAGTCACCCAGACCCAAACGCAGTACTCGCCCACCAAACTGGTTGAAGGACTATGTTACTTAAAATAAACCTGTGTAATAATATACTTGCATTTGCTTTATTCTGCTTGTGGAATATACACATCATGTTGTCTTAACTTTAATTATTTCATTGCTTGATTACATGGAAGTTCTGGGAATTTTTGTCGTGATAATCTCATTAGGAAGCAGAAGCAAAACTTTTCTTTAAAAAAAAAAAAGGAAAATGTGTTCAGTTGTAGTTTCTGCCAGAATGCTAGGGGGAATTTTAAAAAAAATCTGTTGAAAGAATAGGAAAGGAGTCTTGAATAAAAGAAAGTTCTTCTTGATGGGAGATCAGTGCATGCCTATCGTAAAATAAAGAAGTTAATGTTCTGAGTTATCCATGGCTGGCTAATTATTTTACCCTGCTCTGGTCACAACAAGTAGTCGCAATCCTCCCGAACTTCGCGGCCGCCTCCTACTGCTGGGACAATGAGTGGCGACCTCGGCGCAGATTAGGATGTTTTCAGGTCAGAATTTGAAGATGGCTTAATACACTGCGGAGTATCATGGGCGCCGAGTGCAGATGTGTCTACAAGCACAACATGAATCTTTGAGCAGCGGAGCAGATCAATGTAACGGCTCTTCGAAATGCATTGGAGGGACACTTTAAACCTACAAAGAACGTGATTTAGGAGCGCTACATATTTGGGAGTTGCAAACAGGAGGAAGGGGAGCCATTTGACAGTTTGCTTCCTCGGTTAAAAGAAAAATCTGCCACCTGTGAGTATGGAGCATTAAGAGACAAATGTATTCGCGATAAAATCGTGCTGGTATAGCAAATGAAGCAACATGCAGGTAGATATTACGAGAGAGAGATCTCACCCTGGCCACAGCACTGGAGACATGTCGATCAGCAGAGCTCACTGACATGACACTTAGGTCGATGGAGTTGGATAAACCCTCCATGATGGTATTAATGTCACCTCAAAGTAAACTTCTAGGAGGCGGCTACCTGTCCAAAGCAGAGCAAGTCAGTTTTCAGATTGGCCAACATGTAAATATTGTGGCAGTCCACGTGGACTAGGGAGGGAGCACTGCCAGCATATGGAAAGACATGCAGCTTCTGTTCAAGAGCCAAGCACTTGCTAGAGTGGGCCTGAAAAGCAAGAGAAGACACATGGAAGGAAAACTCCTTACCACTGAACCAGAGGCAAACCAAGCAGGCAGCGGTGCTGAAAATGAGGTTTATCCTATTGAGCATATGGGCACTATGGGTGCTGGAGGTAAGAAGTGGTTTATTACACTGCAGCTTCACAAGAAACCACAGCAATGCCAGTGAGATTTTGGGGCCACCTGCAATGTTATGTGATTAAGGGACAACATGAAATGAGCACCAAGAGATAAACTGCGTCCCCCAAGTTCAAAATGCGCTTGGGTCAAACAATGACCTCCATAGGACTCTTTGACACAGGATGTCGTAAGTACAGATTGGAGTTTGAAATCGTAGGTGGAGTCAGAAACCTTTACTGTCAGGCGCAGCATGTGAAACGCTTGGCCTAACGTGCTTTACAATTCCAGCAGAGGTGGACCTCAAACACAGTGCTCCTCGCCTGCTGATTAAAATGTATGCTGATGTCTTCACAGGACCAATCAACTGTCTCCCACGCACAATACATTTGAACCAGGACACGTTACTACAACCAGTTCAATGTTCCCACATCATGTGCCAGTTGCTATGAAGGATGATGTTAAAGCCCAGCTTGACAAATATGAAGACGATGGCCATATTGCCTCGGTGTCTGAACCGACTGATTCGATCAGCTAGATGGTCATTGTGAAGAAGCCTGATGAATTGTGGGTGTGCATAGACCCAACATTTGTGAATCAAGCACTGCGATGTTCTCATGATATTATGCCCACTCTGGAGGATGTACTGTAGGCTCTTTACCTTAGTGGATGCCAGAGATGCCCTTCTACAGTGTAAGCTTCATGACCATATTTTGGACCTCCTGTGGCCAGAAGTTTTGGCTGAAGCTTTCCTTTGGTGTTAGTGTTGCACCAGAAGTGTACCAACGTAAGCAGCATGAGTGGTTGGCAGGGCTCGAGGGTGTGGTGCCAGTCGCAGATGACATCCTTATTGTGGGTTGTGGCGATACTGATGTCGATTCTAATAAAGACCATGATGCAAAGCTGCTTGCTTTCATGGAGTGATGTGTATTGTTTTTATCGTGGGTTCCAATAACTCAGCGACACCTTATTTAGAAATTAGTAACTCTTTACTCGAACAGCCGTAGACATGCACAACAACTTCTGCCAAACACCAACTCCAATTCCCACTTCCTGTATGTAAATTAAGACATTACTATTAGCTGTCGAGATCACAGATCAACATCAACTATCATCAAATCTTTCTTTCTTTAAAAACTCAAAAGACTGCCATTTCTTCAAACATGGTATCGACTTATTCTCAGTAGTTTAAATTTCACTATTTCAAACTATGTACAACAGCCAACACCCATGAATGTCCATATTTTCAAACTGCTTTAACACGACTCAATCAGTCTTTCAGGACATTTCCTGTGATGAGCAGATTTCCTGAGTTGTACTTGTCGTTCCTTTAAATTTTCTTCCACAACATTCTCCTGCTCTTCATTAGAATATTCCTGCTGATTAAAAGTTGTTTCCTTCAGAAGATCCTGTCGATTCCTCCGTATTACTTTACCTTCTTGTGTTTGTATTTGGTAAGATCTCAGCTGCGCTTGTTTTATTACAATCCCTTTTTGTGTCCATGTCTTTGTGTTATCTTTGAATCTTACACTGACTCCTTCACATAGCTCTGACGACTGTTGCGCTCCTCTGTCAAAATACATCTTTTATTAGTTTTTTGCTGTTCTTTGAGCTGTTTCACCTCCTCACCATCCTGTGTGTTTAAAAGATCATCTTTAACTGGCAGATTGGAACGAATACGTCGACCCAGTAGGAGATAAGCTGGTGAAGAGCCACATTCTAGTGGTGACCTGCGATATGCTAAAAGAGCCTTATAAAAATCACCTCCACTATCCTTTGCTTTGCACATGATCTTTTTAACAATGTCCACAGACTTTTCTACTAGACCTTTGGATTGTGGAAAATGAGGTCTAGAAGTATTATGAAAAAATTCCCAGCTTTCTGCAAAGGCTTTTAAACTTGTATTTGAAAATTGTGGACCATTGTCTGTAAAGACGTCCTCTGGCACACCATGCCTCGTACAAATGGATTACATGTACACAATGACATTCTCTGCTGTTGCTTTACTCAATCCACATACTTCTGGATATAGAGAGTAATAATCAGTTACAATAAGCTAATCTTTCAGGTCGCAATTGAAAAGGTCAACACCTACCTCTTGATAAGGTCTCGGAGGTACTGGCTGTAGTTATAGTGGGATCGTTAGACTGGTACCGAATACATGTTGGACAACTTGACACCTCATCTGAAATGTCTTGGTTTATTCTGGCCGATACATTACTTCACGAGTCCTTCTCTTACATTTCTCAACTCCCAGGTGTCCCTCATGAATTTTTTTAGCTTGTCTTTTCTTAATCTTTTTGGAATCTTTATTTTACTGTCCTTGTATAAAATACCATCAATAACCGTCAATTCAGCCCTGTAGTTCAATGCTCACTAAGATCCATAGCGCAGTCTCTTTTCACATTAGGCCAACCAGTTACTATTGCATTTACCACCTGCATCAGCGTCCCATGTCTACTTTCTAAGCCACCGGCTCATTCCACCACAGTGTGCTAAGAAGCACCTTGGGGGTCTTTTCTGCCCAATGCAATGCTTCCTCCTGACATCCTGAACTAAATGCTGAGACTCTTTGTTAATTTAGCTATTTCTACACAATTTACATCCACTGACTGATTGATTAATTGAATTATCTGTCTTGTGTGTCCACATCTTTGATGTTTTATAATTCTGCTGCTGTAGGCGTCCAAAGCTCCCCTTGGGATTCATAAAGTTTATCTAAATTAAATTAGGTTCCATCTTTAAGATTTCTTGCATGACGTCCCAGTCAATGTGCCCTCACTTTGAAGGGCAGCTTTGGGTCAGAGAGGACCAAACTGTCAACTTTCTTGAGTCTCCAGATGAGTTCAGTCTTGTAAAAGTGAGAAGTTTAAATGAGACCATTAATCAGGAGCTTCTCACACATAACAATTCAACATGGCAAAGCAGGCCTGGCTCTGCAGTCACTTGTTAAGAGTCCTCATTTCTCTTGGCACACTCATGCACTTTAACGATGCCAAGCCTTTAAGGATGATGTCCAGTGCTGTGTGGAGTTGTGTTTGTGCTCAGGGGTCAAGAGAAGACCATTGTTGGTAGTGGAGTGCACTCATTGTCTTTCTAACATGCTCCTTCTTCAGGTATTTGGTCTGACGTTGTCTTCCTCAGCTCACTGTTAGGTTCTTTACCTTGACTCTGCTTGGCACAGAAGTTTTGGCACTGAAGCCCCCAACTAGCATAATGGCACAGAGCTAATAAAGCTCCCCGGGGGTGTCACAGAACTTTCAGAATGTCCAACTCTAATACCTATAAGGAGGATACAGGCGGCTTTGATTTTGAATAAAATAGCAGATCAGCCAAAGATGATGGGGTCGGCTTTGTGGCTCCTTATGCTGAAAGGACGGTGGTGTTGTGTCAGCCACTAATATCCAGAGATGAACTGCTGGACGGCAGCGTGAATAATGTCCACCTGCTTTTTGAGTTTCAGCTACAACTGTCATCTGGTAAGTGGAAATGTGGCTAATCAGATGTTTGCACATCGAGAAACTGCAGCAAGACTCAATAGTAAAAAAATCAGAGCAGGCATTGACAAAAACCAAAGTGCTTAACGGAGTCATAATGAAAATCACCAGCAGTAGAGTTTACTGTTAAGTAAATGAAGCCAAAGCTTTGTGTAGCTGACACTCTCTCAGAGCAGAGCTTTCTAATCGTCCATCCTGCTGTTGGAGTTTATTGAGCTCCTGTGGCCTCCAGCTTGTAGTCTCGATGTGAAGAAACATTGTCTTGGGTATCGATATGAAGAAGGTGCTGAACTCAAACTGAAACCTGAACCAACACATTCAGAGTAAAGAGCGTCCTTCACACACCACCCCAGGATATACTGACATGGACCAAAGTGACATTTGTTATATTTTTTAGGTTAATTTATCAAATTATCACCTGGCTCAGCAGAGATCCCTGTGTGTTTTCTGATTTGTCTTCCCTTTTTCTCATATGTTCTGCATTCATTATGGTGTCCCATTTCTCAAACATTACTATTATTATTATTATTATTATTGTAAATAATATTCCTTCTACACATTAATTGATATTCTTCATAATTGTGATGCCCTGTGGTAACCCTAGCATGCTGTTGTAACGTCCTCTTCAGGTCTTAAACATTTCTCTTTGAACCCTGAATGTTTCATTTTATTTGTATTTTGATCTTAAATTCCCACTTTTGGACTCACCCTTGACACACAGCTGATAAATGTGTTTGGTTTGTAAAGACTTTTATCATTTATAAATGATAACCTAAATTAGTGTAAAAGTCTTATAAGACCCCTCTACATTGGTCTGTCATGTGACGGCTCTCTTTTTAGTCTCCTGTCCTCCTCGACTGTCCCTCCCCAGTATCTGACTGGACAGCATTGGCTGTCAACTTGCATCACTAAATGACTTCTTCTTTATCAGGTTTAAGAACGGCTGTTTGCACTCAGCCCAGGCGTCAGCCATCAGATGACATCCCAGAGATGGTACAAGTTCATTGCTACTCAGATAAGGCCCCATTTCCAAAGCTCTGAAACAAAAATATTCCACTTGTTGTCATTGGCATCTTCTGATAGTTGGCACTGAACTGAGGATTTGATTTGACTTCTCCATTTATTCACTATTACATTGAAATTTTTCAGTTGTGTTCTCTGGTTGAAGTTGTTATCACCACACAGTACTGTTGCTAACTCATTCTGTTTTCTGGTGTTTGTATTGTTCACCATCTTATGTCACAGCACTGGTGCAGAGATGATCAGTCCCTGTATGGCTGACGTCCTGGCAGTACAGTTTCTGAGTCCTTCATGAAATCTTATGTGTTGCTGATGACAGCTGATACACGAGGACCACTTTCAACATTAAGAACAGTTAAGGGGCTTACCACAAGTAAGGCAGTCATTTATGACTATGATGACCATGCTGTATGAAAAGCGTTCACCACATTTAGGACAACAATGAGGTTTTTTTCTTTCACCTCGAAGTTGGTGAAGAAAATTCTTGCTGTTTGTGAAATATGTGTTGAATTCCAGTGTGTTCATTCCAGTATGAGTTCACATGTGGCTCTGAGGTTACCTTACATCTATGATCTTTTTGCCATTATGAGTGTTTTCTCTACTATTATTATATACTTATTACCTACAGTAAACTGGAGTCCTTTACTTCATTTTTTTTGGCTGAGGAGCCAAAGAAAGATCATTTGTCAATTCTGGGACAGGCTTTACTCCATTATGACTTTGTGTGTGTTTCTGAAAACTTTTTTTGGAAGAGTACCCTTTACCACATTCAGAACAGATGTACTGATTTTCTCCTGTGTGGATTCTTCTGTGTCTCTGAAGATGGCTTCTGTTTGAGAACGACTTACCACATTCTGGACAACAATGAGGTTTTTCTCCTGTGTGGATTCTTCTGTGGTCCTGAAGATGGCCTCTGCTTGAGAACAACTTACCACATTCTGGACAATAATGAGGTTTTTCTCCTGTGTGGATTCTTCTGTGGTCCTGAAGATGGCCTCTCCTTGAGAATCGTTTTTTCCATTATTTTGTGGTTCTGATTCTTTACAGCAATGAGGTTTCTGCTCTCCAGAGTGAATTTCTGTGTGTTTGTTAAGATTCTTTATCTTTGGGAAATGCTTGCCACATTCATGATAACAATATGTTTTTTCTCCAGTGTGAATCTCCATATGCTCATTAAGATCACTTTTGTCTGTGAATTGTTTACCACATTCCAAACATTTTTCTCCAGTGTGAATTTGGATTTCTTTCTCCACTTGGTGTTGGTCAATTTTGATGGCTTCTGTCTGTGTTACTCCATTAGGAGGGAGAGAACTGCACTGCAAAAAGGCCGCTGTCAGGTTCTCCGATCCTCTTGCTGATGTCTTCATACCTTTGTCTTTGTATTGAAGAGAGGGCTGACCAAATGAAGGTGGAGAGAGGCTGCAATTCTTCTGTAAATCTGAAATAACATAAACATTTTAACTATTTTACATACAACATCTGAGACACAATTGGTTATTTAAGTGCCAATCTTAGAAAGTAAAGCTGTTAGCTTCAATTTAAATTCATACTAATATACATTCCTTTCCTTGTCATAGATAATGGTATAGTCTTTTCCCCCTATAAGTTAGTAAGAGAGAACTTTCTTGCTATAACTGTGATTCTGTGTTTTAATTGAGTCAGTTTTTGTTCAGAACTGGTCCCAGTGCACAGGGTCTTAAAAGACCCATTTTAACATAGAAATGGAATAGGCATACAGTTTTTTGACCATTCCTAAATGGCTCAGAAATGTTTAGAAGTGATTTTGTAAAGGTTAGAAATGAAACAAGATTTATAACCTTTGAACAGAACTTTGAAGAAGAACTTTACTCTTTTTTGCTCTATCAATTTTCACTTTTTTGTGTAAACTTTTTTATTTTGAATTTTTACTAAAGGTTTTAAAAACAAAGATATTTTGTCTGTGGAATTATTTTAGCGTGTCAAGCTTCTGCAGGATCCCATTTTGTATGTTAGAACTGCTGAACTTTGGTAATTTTGGGAAAAACACAACTACACTTTTCGTCAGAAAACTTGCCACCTGGAGGCGTTGAACTTGAACTGGAAACCACCATCTGAGAACTGGGAACGCTTGTGCTCCTGAACTCACCAATGAAAGATAAAGAACTGAGCTACTGTGAGGTACTGTACTCTTATCTTCTATCTCTGCATGATCGTAAATGAAACCAAGGCAGACGTACCTGAACTTGAGAAGTTTTACGAGTCTGTAATATTATATAAGGCATAGTGGATGATCACTTGTGTTTTTGCCAGAGTCATAGAAGTATCGCTGTAAAGAAGTAATCTGTTTTGCTGCAGCGTCCCAATTGTGACAAAGCAGTTTTTCTGGAAACACACAGTCATATGAGAGTCACACTTACTGTGAACATGGTGATGTCCAAGCTTAGTTCAAGTGAAGTTACTGGGAGTAATCAGAGTACAGACTCAAAGCCAGAAAGTGTGCTTGTGGATCTTACAGATCACTTAAAGAAAAGGCAAGATCAACTTTCTAAGCTTAAGACTGAAATTGAAAGCGTTAAAAACATTTTGGAACACCACATTGAAGTAGTGCAGCCGTTTGAAATCTTTTGTGAGACGCGCGGTCAAGCTGAAGAGCTGAATAAAAGAGTAATGTCTATGCTAAGTACATCTTGCCTGAAGAAGGGGCCCGAGTTGCATATTGTAATCTTTTTGGTTACCCATTAAAAGGTGTCATTTTACTTGACTTTTCTCTATGCTAAGTAAAGAAACCGTAATTAACAAACAGAAAACATCGTTCGCAGAAAATTCTAAGAAATGGGACCAATTTAGTGACAGTACAGCAACATGGCTGAAAGATACAAAAAGCCTTTTAGCACATTCATCTGACAAACAGTTAGTTAATCAATTCAGAAAGATGCAATTTCAAGAATGAGATCAAACAGAAACTAGAGTCCTACAAGCTTCTCAGCTAAAGTGCGCTCTCGATAAGAAATGTGGCTTGTCTTCCCAGCTAAGGGCTTCGGCAACATCACTCCCTACTCAATACCATCCTATAAAGGCTGAATGAACTTGAGTGCGACAGACAAGAACGATCTGTAACTAATACAAGGCCTGTTCGCAGGCTTACAGACACATCGTAATTGAGGTGGTCATTCAAAATCAAGTCGAATGTCAGAAGGCAGTCACAGAAATTGCCCCAAAAAGGAAGCTCCAGTTCCTGTTCCTCCTGCGCCACGTGGTGAAGTACCACATAGACAAGTCTCTTTATTTGCAGGTGACCCCTTGGCTTACAGACTTTATCAGAGCCTTTGGTCATGCTGTAGGCGAAGTACTCGAAGACCCTCAAGATAAACAAGATTACTTGATTCAATACACAAGAGGTCCTGCTCAGGAAATGATTAAGTGTTGTGCACGATTGTCACAAAGTCAAGGCTATGAAAAGGCCAGAAAGCAATTTGAGTTACTATGGCAACTAAATATTGATAGTTGATGGATACATAGATAAAGCATTAAAGTGGCCTCAAATAAAACAAAACGACGGAGAGGCCTTGAGAGACTATGCAGCCTTTCTTCATAACTGTATGGACACAAGGAACTGAGATGAAATCAACAGCAATCAACATATCTGTACTATCGTCACAAAGCTCCCACACTCCATACAAGATAAGTGGTGAAATACAGACTTTAAACTTGAAGGAAGAGAAGAGAAAGAGGCAGATATTTACAATCTAACTATCTTTATACATTGACAGGCTAGGATGTTAATGCATCCTGTTTATGGAAAGGCCCCACAAGGTAGCACAGAGAATAAAAAAGGAGCGACAAGGCTAAGATTCCTGTGAAGAGCGGTCAGAGAGCAGGAAGTGACTTCACTACAAGTATTACTGACGCTACTGAAAAGGGGAGTCGAGAAACCTCAGTCAAAAAGACTGTTACTGATGTCTGTGTGTTTAAAAAGCCTTGTCTATTTTGTAGTGGCCAGCATACTCTTACTGAATGTAATAAAATCAAAGATCAGCCACATAAAGAAAGAATTGACTTTTAAAAATCTAAAGGTTTACGTTTTCACTGTCTCAAATGGGCATCTTGGTAAGAACGGATGAAATGTCAGACATGTTCTTTGCAGCACCCACATATCCTGCACATCAAAGAAAAGGTTGGAGTGACATCTTCAGCTACAGCCAGTGTGGAAACATCTACTGAAGGGGAAGCTGAGACTGGAACTTGTGCCTTTACTGGGGCTGGTGAGGAGTGTACACCATACAGTATGTGGTTCATGTTAAGGTAAAATCTAAGAAGAGCGAGAGGTATGTAGAAACATATGCCTTTATAGACCCCGGTAGTACAATACCACTTGTACAATAAAGCTCCAGCACAGTTACACCTTCAGGGGAGATACAAGAACTCAAGTATTCCTCCAAACTATGAGTAACTATGATGATGATCCAAAAATGATAACCAAATGCTCTGTCTTATGACATTTGCAAGTCAGTGGTCTCAATGATGATGAATATACCGATTGGCCAAAGGTCTAAACACAGGTCTTCATTCCAGTGAACAGAGAAAGCACTCCACTACAAGAGGATATCGAGAAGTGTGCATATCTTATCTCATATTGACTCTGAAGTTGATCTTTAAATAGGAATCAACAACCCATAAATCTTAAGAAGTCACGAATCAAACCTACCCAAGGAGGTGGGCCTCATGCTGTGAAGACTACACTTGGATGGGTGGTCAGTGGGCCATACAAAGAGACAGATGACCTCACAAAACAAAGTGATAAGCTGCCCAAACATTCAATCAATCGTGTGTCAATAACAGAAATCGAAGATATGTTGCTGTAACAGTATAACACAGACTTTACAGCAAAAATTCAAACTTCCATAAAGACTGTAAAGCCTTCATGAAAGACATTATTGGACCCAAAGACAGCCTGAACTGCAATGAAGGCAGGGTGTAGTACATTCCACATCATGGTGTGTATCATCCAAAGAAAAATAAGATTTCAGTGGTCTTTGATTGCGCAGCCATCTACCAGGGGACTTCACTTAATGAATAAGATTCTGACCTAACACTCTCATTGGCATCCTTACAAGATTTAGAAAGGAGCCAGCAGCTCAAATGGCAAAATTTAAGTCAATGTTCTAACAAGTAAAGTCCCAGATAAAGACACTGATTTCTTGCGCTTTTTATGGTGGTCTGAAGGCAACCCAAGGAAAGACCCAGAAGAATTCAAAATGACAGCACATCTTTTTGGTGCTACTTCTTCACCCAGTTGGGCTTCTTATGCTTAAGCCGAAGATGCCAGAGATACATTTCCTGAGGCAGCTGTTAACTCTGCACTCAATACCTTCCATATAGATGACTGTTGTCGATGGCAACAGAAGAGCAAGCAATAAAGCTGGCAAAGGACCTCCAAGCGTTATGCCATAAAGGTGGATTTCATTTGACCAAGTGGGTGAGTAACAAGAGAGCAGTTGTATTGTCTATTCCTGAAGAAAACAGAGCTCTTGAACACAAAGACTTAGACTTGAGCCACAGTCTCCTTCTCTGGGTGTCCAGAGGTGCACAGAAACGGAGAGTTTCAAATTTGAGATTAAGTTACAAAACAAGCCCGCAACAAGGCGAGGTATTCTGTCTTTTATTAGCTCAGTTTACGATCCCCTTGGTTTTCTAGCACCCGCCATACTGCCAGCAAAGCTTATTCTAAGAGACTTGAGCAAAGAGAAATTTGGGAGGGATGAAGAAGTCGAAGTCAAACACATTCAGAAATGGAAAAAATGGATGGATGACTTACAGTTACTAGCTGACTACAATGTGAATGGATGCGTCAAACCTGAACGATTTGGAACCATAAAGTCAGCGCAAACCATTTTGCAGATGCTAGTGAAGATGGATATGGCACTGTCACTTACCTTGTCTTAACCAATAAAGAAGGCAAAAAGCATTGTTCATTCCTGATGGGAAAGTCAAGAGTTGCACCATTGAAACAAGTCAGGATTTCAAGATTGAAGCTGACAGCAGCCGTTGTTGCTGTCAAAATGGACAAAATGCTAAAAGGTGACCTTCAAATGCCCTTACAAGAATCTACATTTTGGACTGACAGCAGCACAGTGCTGAAATACATTTCAAATGAAAGCACTTGATTCAAGACCTTTGTTGCCAACAGAATCTCCGTGATCAGAGATCATTCACATCCTTCACAGTAGAGGTACGTCACATCTGCCCTTAATCCGGCTGATCAAGCATCCAGAGGGCTAAGCATAGAAAGCTTTCTCAAAAGCACCTCATGATCACAAGGTCCAAGCTTCTTAATGAAAGTCGAACGAGAGTGGCCAAACAGACCAGATCAACTGAATGATTCACTGTTTGATGATGAGCTGGAAATTAAAACTTGTGCAGCCAACATGACAAGAGTAGAGGAGGCGACTGAGCCCATCAACAAACTAGTCACCTACTTTTCAGATTGGCATCACTGAAGCAGTGGCTTGGCTCCTCAAGTGTAAAGACATACTGCTATACTTAAGAAAAGAAAGAAAAACATTTCAAACAGAAGTCCGTCAATCTAAAAGTAATTCAGAAGAACATCAAACACTCATCACAGAACACTTAGAAAGATATAAACGGACTTTAAAAACAAGCCTGATTTCTACAGAGGACTTGGCTAAAGCTGAAACAGAACTTATACGCCTCAGTCAACTGCAAGAATTTCCAGAAGAATTAAAGGCTTTAAAGAAAAAGATTTGTGTAAACAAGAACAGTCAAATCTTCAAACTTGACCTGATCATACAAGATGGAGTATCAAGAGTTGGAGGAAGACTCAACAAAGCTGCAATGCCTGAAGAAGCTGAACATCCTGCAATTCTTCACAAACATTCACATATCACTTCTCTCATATTGCAGCACATTCACAAAGAAATCGGACATTGTGGGCACAACTATACACTCTCACAGTTACGCCAGAAATACTGGATACCTCAAGCAAACTCCACAGTTACCACAGAAATCATTTCAAAGTCCACAACATGCAGAAAATACATTTAAAAAAAGCAGGTAGGCAAAAAATAGCAGATTTGCCTGAAGATCGCTTGGTACCTGACCAACCACCATTCACTAATGTTGGAGTTGCTTATTTCAGTCCCTTTCACGTCAAAAGAGGACGAAGTCTGGTCAAGAGGTACGGAGTAATCTTCACTTGACTAACAACCAGAGCTGTCCACATAGAGACTGCACTCAGCTCAGACTCTGATTCTTGTATCCAGGCCATTCGCAGATTCATGTGCAGAGGAGGACAAGTTAAAATCAATCGCTCAGATAATGGAATAAACTTTGTTGGAGCAGAAAGAGAGCAACGAGAAGCTAGTAAAAATTTTTCACAAGAAAAATTCAGCAATGCTATGAAGAAGAAAGAAATCAATCCACCATTAGCCTCTCATCAAGGTGGAGTGTGGGTGAAACAAATCAGAAGCATAAGAAAGATTCTAAACTCAACACTAAACCAAATAGTGATGTGTGAAATGGAATCAATTATCAGTAACAGACCCCTCACTAAGACATCAGATGATACAAATGACTTGGAGCCACTCACACCCAATCAATTGCTGTTACTGAAGACACAACCTGACATGCCTCTTGGGCTCTTCTCTACAAACGGCCAGAACACTCAAAGACGGTGGAAGCAAATTCAGTACATGGCTGATTTGTTTTGGAAAAGATGGTCTAAAGAGTATCTGTCAATACTTCAAGAACATCAAAAACATCTAACAGCAAGAAGAAATTTTGAACCAGGGGAGGTTGTTTTAATTGTAGATGATGTTGCACCACACAACTCCAGGGTAATGGGCCGAGTCATCAAGACAATGGCAGATGCCAAAGGTGCAGTCAGAAGAGTTTGTAGGGCCCTATGATTTCTGTGATGCAGAAAACACGGACGGAATCACGGAATTAACGCATTAAAACAGATTTTAGATTTAAAAACGGAAATGTGCAGAATTAGAGACTGAAGGATTGACTTACAAAACTTCCCAATACATTAAACGAATCCATAATCTGTACTTCTATCATTCAGATACTATTTTGTAGTTTGTTGTTTTTCAAGCGAATGCAATTCTTTGTAGGAATTCAGTTGCGCCTCTGTCTGTTTGTGTGCGTCTTTCTTGTATGTTTTCTCGCTAAAGACACACAAATTAGCTAGCTCCACGAGACAAAAATGTCAAAGCCAGCAGTATCAGATATCAGAACTATGCAGAACAAAACTAAGAAACAGGAGTTTAACTGCAAGATTGAGGACACAGCAATATCCTGGCGACTTCTATGAATCTGGACGACTTTTCTGTACATTTTGCCAGCACACCATGGACTGGACACGAAAAGATACTTGTAATGACCGCATCAAATCTAAAACCCCTCTCAAGAACAAGGAGAAATTAAGATCAATAGGTGTTCACCTTCTGGAAACAACAGAGGAAACAACAAAATCGTCAGATGGAAGACACCAGTTTGTGGAAGACTTTGTGGCCTTGTGTGCGAAGTCAGACGTATCGCTCAAAAAAATGACGAAGATGTGTCTTCTTATTTAACATCGTGAACAGGGAGGTGCACTGCCAGAAACAGAGAGCAGTCTTTGTCAAATTCATTGGCCCGTGTCTTTGAACAACATATAGAAGCTGTTCTTTGTAAGATTCGTAGCAAGAAAATTTATTTTGTAGCACAGATAGCCGAGACCACCGTGTTCTCAACACAGTGATAGACGAGTAAACATTCGGCTGTATGGTGATTATTTTATGGAGGCAGGTCTAATTGTACATGAAATTATATCTAGCTGGTATTAACAGTCTTTCCCACAGTAAAACGTTATTAGTGAATGACACTGATTGTTAATGGGTTCCCTCTTATAAATTAACAATGATGTTTCTGATTTAATAAACGTTTCACCTGGCAGTTACGAGGCACGTGAGCTCCACATTTGACTCTTCCGTTATAAACTCGGCCATACAAATCTGAGCAGAAGAGCAGGCGTCTCCTCAGATGCAACGATCCCTTAAAAGCGGGTCTCTCTTTCTTTATTTCTATTTAATTGCCTGATTTAATGTCTTCCAGATGAGTTTGCTTTTGCTTTGTAATTAATTATTTGAAGATATGCAGTAGATGAAGCTACAGACGTAATGATGCAATCAGTAGGGTACCTTGCTGGGCATATTCACCTCTACAAAGAGTTCTTTCTGGTTGAGAACACATCAGCTCAGACAGTAACAAATATCCCAGACTGTAAAAATGAAGTGAACCTTCATCTCAGGAGGATGTGTCAAACTAAATGGCTCTTAAAATTGTGGAGGTCACTTGCTGTCCTACTGCAGTCCCAGCACACAACATCATGGAGGATCTGGGCTCCTACCTGATGAATGGAACTGCAAAATAAGATTCAGCTGAGCTAGTGTGCTTTTTCATAAAATGGAATGTAAAGTGCCATCTCATTATCAATTGTTTTGTTGTAGCTGTAGGGCGGCACGGTGGCGCAGTGGGTAGCACTGCTCCTTCGCAGTTAGGAGACATGGGTTCATTTCCAGGCTCCTCCCTGCATGGAGTTTGCATGTTCTCCCCGTGTCTGCGTGGGTTCTCACCCACAGTCCAAAGACAGGCAGGTTAGGTGCATTGGCGATCCTAAATTGTGCTTGGTGTGTGGATATGTGTGTGTGTGTGCGCACCCTGCAGTGGGCTAGCGCCCTGCCCGGGGATTGTAACCTACCTTGCGCCCTGTGTTGGCTGGGATTGGCTCAAGCAGACCCCCGTGAACTGGTAGTTGGGAGATTGCAGGTTGGATATGGATGGATAGATGGATGGATGGATGGATGGATGTTGCAGTTGTTGCTACTTACCGTATTTAAAATAAATATATAATAATAATAAAAAAAAAAAAATCCAAATCAAGAAATAAAATGGCAAAAACCAAAAATAAGAAAAAACAAAACGGAATTTGTGAAAAAATAAAACTGACTCCATAGGGCCCTAAGTTTGTGTGCAGACCAAAACCAAGAAACAGCCAATGTGTGAAATGAGAACTGTTTAAATGTTTGTTTACAGTGTTACTGCTAGTGATTTGAAAACCACAGTTAATGTAGAAGTAAAATTAGACGTCTCATATTGAGGTATGGTATAGTAACGGTCTGTGCTCCTACGTAGCCAATGAGGGACGGAAATGTAAGAGCCAAACTTGGGAAGTAATGCGTTAAGTTAAATTCATATTAGTGTCTGCTTAGTCACAGCCATAGACAATGCGATGGTCTTTACTGCCTGTAAGTTCATAACAGATTGAACTTTCTAACTATAACTGAGACTCAGTGTGATAATTGAGTCAGTTGATGTTTAAACAGGTCCGAGTGCACAGGGACTTCAAAGACAACATAGAAATGGGACAGGCAGGCAGTTATCTGACCGTTCTGAAATGGATCAGAAACATTTAGAAGTGATTATGTAAAGATTAAAAATTAATCAATATTTATAACACAACTTTTCTTAACAAGAACATTTCTTTTTTTTGCAATATCAATTTTCTCTTTTATGTGTCAACTGTTTTACTTAGAAGTTATACTAAAGCTTTTAAAAACGAAGATATATTGTCTGTGGAATCTTTTCATCACGTCACTCTTTTGATGAATCCAATTTTGTATGTTAGAGCTGGTAATTTTGGGAAAAACGCAGCTACAGGATGCATTTCTCTTGTTCATCCAACTGGAACACAGGCAGGTCACGTGACTTGCTCAAGGTCACATGGTGTCAATGACTGAAATTGAACCAGCAACTTCAGAGTTTGATGTCCAAATTCCTAAGCACTACCCACCTTTTAAAATAAATGAAACAGTACAAGTGGTGGCACACTGGTTGGAGTTCCTTCCTCACACTGAGGTGCCATTTATGGTCTGGCTACTCCACGTGTGGTCTTTACATGTTCTGCTGCTGTCTGTTCAATTTCTCCACCTTTCTCTCATATGTGAAAGACAGGCCTGATCTGATCAATCGAACACAAATCAAAATCAGTCAATTGTCACTCTAAATGACTTGACCGATGATCAGCAAATTAGCTGACCTTAACATCTGATCTTGAATGATAAAAAGCATGCAAGACAATGTTCCAACATTACCAACATACAGAAACACGTCCTCGCCAGTCTAACAGTTTTATTGTCTTCCTACAAGAGATAACAAATTTGTGGTTTGTAATATATGTGCATAAAGAACTCAGTGATGGAGGATTCTCTGCTAACACTTTCAACAATACAAACCTTATTCATCATCTGAGAAGTCAACACAAAAGGGACTGGTGTGAAGAACGAGCTGTTCAAAGGCTGAGGCGACCAGCATGCTTAGTCTAGCTCAGTCGCCTACTCTCACTCAGCCTCCAATAATGGCAGCACTTAGAAAACTCAACCTTATAATACTGACAGCAAGAACATCAAACACTTACTGTGACAGCAAAAACAGTGGAATTCGTAAGCCTGGACAACCAGGCACGTTCAGTTCGGGAAGAACTGTCACATTGTAGATCATTTAGATCCAAGATTCCATCTGCCAGTGAGTGTTTGTTGTCTGATTTATTTGTATAATTAATTTACCAGGCATTAGCTGTTTTGACTAAAATCCCTTTTATTAGCCTTTCAGTGAATGTGTAGGTAGATGGGAGGAAAGGGACGCAGAGTTTTACTGAGCTGGTACATGAATAGAAATTGTTATCAAGTGGACGTCGATTAGTTAGAAATTGTAATCTGCCCTCTTATTGGCTTGTTGGGTAGAATAATATGAGCCTAGATTAAAGACCAAAATTAAATAATATTAATTACGCATAATAAGAAATGAGTGTGAATAGTCACTATACAGTTTTGAATTCTGTAACAGATATTATTATCATAATGATTTTTTTCCCACAAATTAAACAATAGTACAAAAACACGTATTTCACAGACGATTGCAAGTCTCAAATACATAAACAGCTTAGTGCTGGAGTCTCGACCACACAGACGCACTCCGAGTGACAGACGACAGCCGAGAGATCCAAAGAAACTCCCCGCCAACAGAACTGCAGAATGCATGAAGAAACTGTCAATAAAGATAAAAATGATATTTGAGTCAGCAGCATCAGAGATGAATCTTAATCTCTGTGAACCTCATACCACAAGAGATGCTGGGCTACTGGCTTTCTGGAGGACCAATAAAAGTCGTCGTCCTACCTGTGCCCTCCTTATATGAGTGGGGACAGCGAGGGTCTGTTCAGTACGGCAGCACACGTCGTGGATGACAGGAGGACTAGACTGTCCTCAGAACATGCAGAGATGCTTATATTCTTAGATAAGAACCTGAAGTGTTCACCAAGACGGTCTCATTTTCTTCTTGTCGTAGTCAACGGCTACAAATATCTAATTGAACATTTTATTTTACTAGAAATGTGGAGTATGATTATAACATGCCTTTTGTTTTGTTTATCTTGTTTTTATTCCATTATGTGTGCATTATGGGTAAATGTTCTTTGTGTATGCAGTAGCACTTTATTACGGAATGTGAAGTTTATGCATGGCTAAAATTACAATTATTATTAAAAAAAGAAAAAAGAAAAACAGTATTATTATTATTGATATCAGCAGATTCTAATGGAATGGGTGATCAGTATCAGCTCTAAAGACTCCGAGCAGAACCTTCCTACCCAATCATGTGTCTGAATTTGGGTTTTCTCTTCTTAATTGTAATGTATGAGATAATATTTACATCCTCTAGAACCTAATCTGGACTAAAATTAAACATACAAATATATCCACCTGTGTCAGGGGGGCACAGTGTTTAGCACAGCTGCTTTATTGTTCAGGTGTCCTGGGGTCAAATCCTGCCCACACTTGTTCTACACAATGACTCTGAATGACGTTTCTGGTTATTCTGGTTCTTCCTCTCATCCCCAAAAACATGCAGGTGAAGTGGAGTGGTGACTCCAAATTGACCCGATGTGACTGTGGGAGACGGAAGGGCCCAAGATCATCTGCAAGTGAAGATTTCACACCACGGCCAACTTGTCCAGGCCATGCTGCTCCACTAAGCTCAGGCTGAGAGCAGAACACAAGATGCTGAAAGAAGACCCTGAGACCCCCTGAATGCCATCATGGCTCGCACAGGTAGCTCTTCTCACTGTTAACGTCAAAGTGCACGAGATTACAATTAGAAAGATGAGGCACATATTAGGTGAGCACTGGCTTGAGCAAATTCACTCTTACTTAGTGCACAGGGGAGAGGATTTAATTCTTATTATTTATTGCTTTTTGTGGACATTTCTGTATTAACTGCCAGACAATTTAAGAAATATACAAGTCTTTAACAAAATATGACTATGGTTCTCTTTAATTTATATTTAATCACATTACTCACTTATTCCAACACTCCCAGGTGACTCTTCTCCTTCTCTCCCATTTCCATCGGTGATTTTCTCTTCAGACTCTGATAACTCTGATTTCAGCTCTGCAGAATTCTCCTGTGTAGCCAGTCGTCCCGTATTAGTGGACCAGGGCTGTAAACTGGATGGAGATTCTTCACAGACCTCTTGCTTGAAAATATCATCAGTTTCATGCTTTTGAAGTTCAAGACCACCAGAAAAATCATTCAAATCCTCAGCTTTAATGGCAGCAGTCACCCCCTTGCACTCCTCCTCCTCTTTAAAAACTGAAATTCTTTCTTCGTGATCCTCCAGCTTCACACACACATCCTCTGGTGTGAGCCGCTCACAGTCCTCTTCTTTAATGTCCACCGTTCTTTCATCCACACCATCTTCATTGGCAGAGGACATGCTCTGTGGGAAACTCTTCTCTCTCTTTAAGTGTCTGCCCTTCTCTTCTCAGATTCACTTCTCACATGGACAGCCCTGAGCTGCAGGCCATTAGACACCTCAGTGTAAGGACAAGTGAAATGGGAAAGACCTGTGAAAATAAAAGTGGAAGAATTAACTTCATAAAGTCAGTAAAAATAATGAGCACACTTCAGGGTCACAGTGTCCTCCATGAGGTTTGGGTCAAAGTCACATTTTTCTTGATTTTCTCCTCTGCCTCACAGTTTAAAATTCCAAATCAAACAATTCAGATGTGATCAAAGTGCACTGCAGACCTTCATTAAAGGGGATTTGCATACATTTCAGTGCCACCATGTAGATATGACGACACTTTATCTAAACGGCACCATCATGTTTGGACACAGCAATGGCAGGTCTATTAAAGCCGTCATATTTAGGGCTTTGATGGATATCCTCGCTGGACTTGAACTGCGCATCGGGAGCTTCATTCTGTTAAGTTGTTATATTCTATATCTTATATATGTGCTCCTATTTGTGGGATTATGGACTGCATCCCGACTGGGAGAAGGACATTAGGGGTTTGAGGAGAGTGGGTTTGTAGGAGGATACTCATGATGGTGTGTTTTATAGGAGAGAAGAATAAAAAGGGTGTGGCTAACATCAAAGGTGTTGTGTTGTTATTTAAGTTTAACATTCGTAGTAGAGGATGGCTGATAATTATAGAATCCTGCCTGCATTTGACAAGAGAAAGAAATACGAGAGCTGAAAAAATGAAGATTTAATATGGACACGGGTTACTGAGCTTAGAAATAAAAAAAACACACTTGGGGTTGGACTGTCGCTTACAGGGAGAGCATTTAGATGTCAATTTGAGCAGAAGACCTGAACAAAGATGAAGGTGTGACTGTTCTGATAGAAAGGCTTGATGTTGTGTTTAAAGGAGAAAAAGGATCGTATCTATGAGGATATTCAGATTTTCCAGAGTTAAAAGGACAAGTGCAGTATGTATGGTGGATTATATCATCGATTTGGAGCAGAAATAACCCTGATGGGTAATTATATGTCAAATCATCACACTTTTGTACTTCTGGTGATGTTCATCGCATTAAAAGGTAACTTTACTGAAAACATTGGCCAATTTTAAAATTTAGGTTTTCTTGCTATGCAAAATTTAACATTATAAATCACTCATAACGTGATCATTTTTTTCATTTTGTGGATAGCATAGTATTTTCACAAACTACAGAGCTGGAAAAGAGCTTTAAAAATGATGTGAGAACCATTTCTGTTCACTTATATTTAGGTAGAAATAGCCAGTCAAAGTCTTGATCCAGCACAGTGTTTAAACTTTGTGATCTTAAATCTCCTTATTATTGATGATCCAATTTCAGTTCCATGGGTCACTCAGATGACCAAATCAGCAGGCCAAGTCTCGTTAAAATCTGTGACAATGAGGTCCATAAGTGTGATGATGTGACATGGAGTGACATGCATGTGTAGATATAACATGGCTGTCCTGATGCTGTGTGAGCTTTTAAGCTGTTGGACAACCAAAGGCAGCTGGCATTAACAGCAGGGATGGCACGTACTTTTGCTTCAATAGAATTGGCACCAATTACAGTTTTTGTAGTAAAGTCCAGTCTGGTAACAATGGGCATTACTGTCACTCATGAAACTGCGTATTTCACCAGTCAGAGACAACACAACAGGTGGCATTCGCAGCATAGCCAGAAGAAGTCGCCATTGCCAGTCAATAATCTGTTAGACAAATATGGTAGGAGATCAAAATGCATTATCATCAGAGCACTGGGCTAAAGACTGAAACAAAAATAAATGAACAGGTGATAATAACAGAGGAGACTGGAACACAGAGGACTGTGAAGAATGAAACATGACGTCATTTACACAGGAATCAAACTCAGACACATTTGGTGTTTTGGTCAAATCTTTAGGATTAGCGGTAATTGACTCTACTTGCACACTCACAGTCTATGGAGAGAAACGCTTAGACGACGACATCAGTCAGCCTGACCAGAATGAAGTCACAAAGTTGAGGAACTCAAACACTTTTAGATAAGGAAAATAACAAAGCAGTGATGTTTAATCAGCCAGTGACTCTTGAATTAACCAGCTCTGCTCTTTAATGTGTGAACATCTCAGATAAAGAAACTAAAAACGATGAGCGTTGTAAACGTGAGATTCTAAGAGTCTCAGAAAACAGGAGTACAGGAGAGAAGCAAAAGGCTTTGTTAAACTTCACCTCCAATGTGGACCTCCTTCACTGGACCGATTACACAAACTGCTTCACTGCTCAGGAAACAAAGAGGCAGAGTGGGCTTCCTTACTAAATAAATTGTTGAGAATTGTGAGACTCGCCTGAAATACAGCAAACCCAAACTCAGAGCAGCTGTTGGTTTGCCGCTAGCCTAATAATAATAATAATAATGCATTTTATTTTAGGGCAGTAAATCTCAAAGTGCAACCTAAAAAGATTAAACAAAGGCAAGGCAAGATAAAAACAGATAAAACAACAATAATTATAGCATTCTTGTTAATAAGCCTTCCTAAATAGAAAAGCCTTTAGCTGTTGTTTTGCTTTGTTCTTAGGCTCTCTGGTAGGCTTGGTCTCCCATTGTATGAAGTTTGGTCACAGGGGGGCGAAGGCGGTAGGTATTTGGAAAACGGAGGTTTCTTATACTGGATTGTAATATAAGGAGCTCTTTGAGATATTGTGGAGCATTTCCATGGATACACTGGTGAGTTAACAAACAGAGTTTGTATTCGATACGGAGATGGATAAGGAGTCAATGATGTGACCGAAGGATTGGTGAGATATGGTGAAATGATACAGACTGACATAAACGTCATACAGGAGGACGGGGGCTTCACCTCATTGACACATCCACACGTTTCAGTGCAGGAGGTGTTGTAAAGACAAAGACACCATCAGAAATTGTGAAACAATTCATTCATTCATTCTCAGAGAAGAGTACATGAGTTCCTCAGAGACTACTTAGTGATAATGGTGAGGAATCAGAGAAATGACAGAGAATTTTAACATTGAAACAAAGACCATCGCTGCATACAGTCCCTGGGGTAATGGGCTTTCCTGATAAGAAAATAACAAAAAATGAAATCATTTAAATTATTTCTAATAGGACTCAGTATGAGACAAAATGCTGGAAATGAAACCTGAACGCGCCTGTAAAGTTAAATCAGAAATGGGAGCGAGCGGCTGGACAAGCGCGTGCCCGACAGACAGCAAAGTTCGGGGCATGCGCGAAATCAAAAGGAGAAGCGGCGAGGAAAAGTGCACGAGAGCTAAGGGAGCAGAAGCAATCCCGAGTTAACGCGCATCCGCCAAGTCAGATGTAGCTTTACATTTCACGGGGCACCAACCGCAAAATAAATTAACGTAGCAGCAGCTAAAAGTGCGCGACCAGCGTCAACCACAATAAAGTCGTGAAGGTGCGATTTGCTGTGCCGCCTCCTCCTCCCCAACACTTAAAAGCGAATCACGCGGCTTCAGGCAGCTCCTCAAATTTAAAGCCGCTCAGCATGTCGCGATCTTCCTCTTGATGGCATTCCCACCCGTACGCGATCCACATGATCGACTTTGTCTCACCTTCCGCACCTTTACTTGATTTTATGATCGTGAAGAAGTCGGAGCGCGAGGGTCTCATAAGAGCAAATTGGGGATGGGCTGCTCGATAGTGACTTTCTGTCATGCTTGTTTGAAATGCGCTTGTCACGTGATTTTGAGGCACGCTGGCGTAATGACGTCATTGATATCTGCGCAGTCAGCTGATGATTTGCTCAGCCCCTCATCTGCTGAATGGCTTTAAATGAAGCAGTAGGCTCTGCTGCATCTGTAAGGTGCGCTGACGCGAGTTTTAATCCTAGTTGGGGCTCGCGTATGGCCACTGCCCAATGTTTTAAAAGGACTTTTTTAAAAAGAGTTACGTAGTACTTGTCTGTAAGTTAACAAATACGTTTAGCAGACATTATGAATGATTCACATGGGGCACCTCGTTCCTTGGTGTGGAATCATGTCCACCTAGAATCTGTAACAAATTAATAAGCATATCTTGCGTAATGCAGCACGTATTATAACAATCCAGCGTCTCTTCTACCCCATGTCGATCATATCAGAGAGGCTAAGAAACGCTTCACCAAAGCCGACTTGTATCTGCGCACGACACTCCTCATTAAACGTTTTTACTATTCAGTGATTCCCAGATCTGTAGCTGATTTGTTTATTGATTTCCAAAAAGCAATGTGAGTAAAAGCGAGCTCTGCATAACTAATCACAACTGTCTTTAAAACAGAATCAGTGCAATCGACAGCGTCTTCTGCAATTTAGGGAAAGCCTCGGGATTTCTGCGTTAATAAAACACACATGTTGAAAAACTGCTAATTCATCCAGAGGTGGGCATTAATACCACTCAAGTACTGACAAGAAGGAGCAGCTGGATAAGCACATCTGGAGCCAAACTTTCAAAAAACATCTGACTTTGTCAGCGACATCCTTTCCCTGTGAATTCATCATTTTATAGGGGGGTAAATAAGTAGTCTTCCGAAGTGCAACACAACAGATAAATCATTGATGTAAATAGAATTCTTGAAAGTCTAAGCTTTTGTCGTTTCTGTTTTCTTAAACCATCTTCAGTCCCACAATCCCCCGCAGTCACTGACACGTTTAACGTTCTCTGCTCCTCACCTGTCGTGTTACCCAAAGCATCAACACGGAGTTTCATTCAAGGCTTTACTGTTATACACATAAAATAAGACAACATATCCTCTATATACGTGTTCAATAATAATAATAATAATAATAATAATAATAATAATAATAATAATAATAATAATAAACTGGCAGGAATGAGGAAAAGCTCAATAATACAGTAATATCTATGAGAAGATCCCTCATGGCATCAGGGTGAGGAGGTGCCTTGTCTCCCGTTACGTGAACTCGTCTGCCGCCCCTCACTTACACTGGCACTCGTTACACTTGGGGGCAAATGCAATGGAGAATACCGACAATGTACACCTTCAGAAGTGCAATAAATCGACTGCATGTACACTGAAGCATTCAATTGTCAAACGTAAAAATACAAAGGAGAACATTTCAGATAAACGATGAGTTTTGTTAATTATAAACAATACAACATAACTGCTATATGTGTTGTTACTCTTTTATTTATTCTCACCAAACATTACATACATACATGGGAAATGAACATGAGTAATATGTTTACAATATTTCTGTTTAAATTACACTGTCAAAAAATATTAATGAACAAACTGAGACACTTTGGCCTTTTATCACAAAGCGTGTGCGCTGTCATTTAGGACACAATGCATTGTTAACGTCACGCACTCTCCACTGACGCGATGTCACGAAAACAAAGAAACAGCGCAGTCCATGAAACTCACAGCCTCCTTGATTTCTGACCTTATGATTAGTTGTCAATATCATATAAATAAAGTCATTTTATGAAGATGACAAGTCTGCTACAGTCAGTTCAATAAACGCTCCGTTTAAAATGTTTGCATATACAGAATATAAAACAGAATCTTAATGAAGCGGGACTCGTGAGTAGTAACGAATAATATGTGACTCTGAGAAATTATAATTCATAATAACGGGAACAAGTAAAACTACGACTTCCTAAAACGGACACTGTAAATGTAGGCATTTCAATAACTAAGTTAGGAGGCTTGTGATTTATTTCAATGTCGATTTAAGAGCTCAGTAAGCCACCTGTTGTACTAAACGGCAGCTCAAACAGCACTTAACAGTAAATAGTCTAACAACTCAATATAAGACAATGAAACGAAGAGGCCGCGCCGCAGACAATGAAGGCTCACGCTGTCCTGCTGCGTGTTTGGAAGGCGCTGATTGGCTGAAACTGTTTATAGCAAATTGTCCTAAGATGGAAGTGCCGTATAGCGATCAGCAACGAAAAGACACATTTAACATTCAACCTACCGACAGATTTTACATACAAGAACTGCCGACTGGGGTCCCTGGGGAACTCAAGGATAATTTCATATAGCAAAATAATAATAAGAGCAAAACCTTTCTCTTACCAGATAATTATTAGTTACACTGTAAAAAATAAATCTTATGTTTTAAAAATAATAACAAAAAATAGCTAACTATACGCAAAATAATCCTTACTTTAATTAATAAAAATGGGTTTTACCCTTTTTGTTGATTATTTAATTCTAATTCAATAAAAAAAATCAAGAATAAAGTTAACTTATTATTTTTCTTAGAATGTAAACATTTTTTATAACTTATTCTAAGTAAAAAAATATATATATATACTGTGAAGTGAAGACATTTAAATTAAGTTAAATTTAATGACACTGCACTTCCTCTCGCATTGATTTCTTGGTCTTTACAACAACACATTCATCTGTAACTGTTATCCATAATAAGAGCTATTTTACTTTGAATGTGTAAGTATTAACCATATTAATTTCGTAATTAATAACTAGTATTTCATTTCGTTAAGTTACAGACGTAAGTAGTTGTTTTCACGAAACCTTTCCCTTCATGTTGGATACAAGGCGAGCAAGGCAGCGTCTTTTTAACAACCTACCTCGTTGGTTTGCTTTAAAAAGCAAGTAGGGTTACGTATGTTCATATATATATATATATATATATATATATATATATATATATATATATATATATATGTGTATATATAGACTCACCTAAAGGATTACTATGAACACCTGTTCAATTTCTCATTAATTCAATTATCTAATCAACCAATCACATGGCAGTTGCTTCAATGCATTTAGGGGTGTGGTCCTGGTCAAGACAATCTCCTGAACTCCAAACTGAATGTCAGAATGGGAAAGAAAGGTGATTTCAGCAATTTGGAGCGTGGCATGGTTGTTGGTGCCAGACGGGCCGGTCTGAGTATTTCACAATCTGCTCAGTTACTGAGATTTTCATGCACAACCATTTCTAGGGTTTACCAAGAATGGTGTGAAAAGGGAAAACATCCAGTATGCGGCAGTCCTGTGGGCGAAAATGCCTTGTTGATGCTAGAGGTCAGAGGAGAATGAATGGGCCGACTGATTCAAGCTGATAGAAGACCAACTTTGACTGAAATAACCACTCGTTACAACCGAGGTATGCAACAAAGCATTTGTGAAGCCACAACACGCACAACCTTGAGGCAGATGGGCTACAACAGCAGAAGACCCCACCGGGTACCACTCATCTCCACTACGAATAGGAAAAATAGGCTACAATTTGCACAAGCTCACCAAAATTGGACAGTTGAAGACTGGAAAAATGTTGCCTGGTCTGATGAGTCTCGATTTCTGTTGAGACATTCAAATGGTAGAGTCAGAATTTGGCGTAAACAGAATGAGAACATGGATCCATCATGCCTTGTTCACACTGTGCAGGCTGGTGGTGGTGGTGTAATGGTGTGGGGAATGTTTTCTTGGCACACTTTAGGCCCCTTAGTGCCAATTGGGCATCGTTTAAATGTCACGGGCTACCTGAGCATTATTTCAGATCATGTCCATCCCTTCTTGACCACCATTACCCATCCTCTGATGGCTACTTCCAGCAGGATAATGCACCATGTCACAAAGCTCGAATCATTTCAAATTGGTTTCTTGAACATGACAATGAGTTCACTGTACTAAAATGGCCCCCACAGTCACCAGATCTCAACCCAATAGAGCATCTTTGGGATGTGGTGGAACGGGAGCTTCGTGCCCTGGATGTGCATCCCACAAATCTCCATCAACTGCAAGATGCTATCCTATCAATATGGGCCAACATTTCTAAAGAATGCTTTCAGCACCTTGTTGAATCAATGCCACGTAGAATTAAGGCAGTTCTGAAGGCGAAAGGGGGTCAAACACCGTATTAGTATGGTGGTCCTAATAATCCTTTAGGTGAGTGTGTATATATATACCTCTCATTCCTGGGACATTACTTGATTGGGAGATACTTTGTGTGTAAGTTAAAAAAAAACATTTATATTTGAATGTCAGTAATTCAGTAAAAATTATTATCTGATATTTCAATTAATTTTCAAATGTTTACCTTTGAAAATATAACTCCGTTGTTTTGACTATCTGTCTATGTTCAAATAAATAAAGATATTTGGAATTTTAGCATTTATTTGTTATACAGTCTTTACTGTCCAGTGTTGCATTATTGCTCATTTTTTTTCAGTAATTCAAATGAAAATCGGAGTTAAATAAAAATATTAATGGCACTATTTAAATTTAATCAAACTTGTTTATTTTAGGTAAATTTGAGTAAATTGATAAATTAAGTGTACTCAGTAGTGCAGTATATTAAATCTACTCAGAAATATTGTTTGTAATTTGTTGCCTTATTTTTTTTTAAGTACTTTAACGCATTATTTTTTACAGTGATAAATAATGTCATCTAAAGAAAAAAAAAGATTATTATTATTATTGTTGTTGTTATTTTAGTAAATTTACAATTAATTTGCATATTTTGTACATCAAATAATTGAAATAAACACACAGTCATTCAAAAGTCAACAGATTTATTTAGATATTCTTCTCTTTTATCTTTTCAAACTAAGCTCTTCAAAACTTCTAACTTTTATTTTGTCTTTCAGTTCAAAGTAAATAAAACAATTCAAACTAAACCCACTCCAGTCAGTCACAGCACACCATTTTCTTCCTGCTCTGCTCAGTGAGTGCTGTCATTTGACACGAGGATCAAACAGTTGCCACCTTCCTGTGTGTGTCTCAGGACCAAAGGTGACTCCTTTTCCAAACTGATGTTCCCCCTGAGTGTTGGACAGTCCCGTCTGCAGGAGAAGTTCTACTCCCTCCCTCCCATGAGGCTCATATCACTTTGATTTGTCTTGTAATGGTGGAGTTTCAGCTCTCCTTTAATGTGTGACATGACCAAGGAGTAGCCCCAGCTGCTTCAGGAAGATCCGGTGACGTCTGTCACCTTCTGATGACTTCCAGTCTGGGAAGGCCATGATGGCGTAACATCCACCGAGTTCATAAGTAATGCCATCAGCCATCTGTTTATTTTCTTCTGCATGTGAACATTTTGTCCAGATGACCCAGATTATCCACACCACTTTTGGTTGCATTATAGTGTAGTATGTTCTCTCATTTTTGCTTTTCACCCTCAACCTTGATGTCAGGGTACATGGAGGACAGCACCAGTACCGTGTTTCCTTTTGCTGGAACACATGACACAAGGGTAATTGGCCCATAACAGAAAAAATGTCAACTGTTGACGTCCCTGTCCCTGTTAGGCTTCATCTCCTTTGGGATATGTGGCTTGTTTGCCTTTATAGTGCCCACATATGTCAGTCCATTTTCCAGTAAGGCTTCAGCTAAGGGAATGGAAGTAAAAAAAAAACTGGCAGCTGTGACATTTCTGCCACTTTTGTGCCAAGGACCTACAAGCTCTTTTACTACACGGACCCCTTGATTTACGTCTCATTCCCTCCCAGGCTGTCTGTCGAGGTATATGTCACCCTAGAGAGGTTTGCCTAATCTTTATATATATATATATATATATATATATATATATATATATATATATAAAGTCGATATATGACAATATATCTTTGACATAATGTATCAGACAAAGGATATTACAGCAATCCACAATAACAATAATGAATTATTAGCAACTACCTGAATTGTCGTTTCAGGCTGTCACTTAACTGTATCAACTGAAGTGTGTAACGTCAACACAAATTACAAAATATAACTAGTACTAGGGTGTTGTACCGTGTTAGCCATTATGAATGTAGAGAAAAGCCATACAAAAGCCAATAAAAGGTGTCATTTTGCTTGGCTTTTCTCTACAAAATATAACTAGAGAGTCAAGTGTCAGAGAGACCCTCACAAATATCGAGCTCAGTTCCTTCGAGTGTGTTGAGGCTTCACAAAGCCTCCTTTAACTGCTCAGGTCTGCTCAGCGCTTTGACCGCCTTGACGGTTCATTAGCCAGTGCGCATGTCTGCTCGGTGTTTCGACTCTTTATTCATTGAGCTCCGTTTGAAGAACATGAGGTGTCAGCGGAGTTCAAAAACTCGATAGAATTGACAGCGAAATGAATGTGGATGATCAATACATTTTAAATGATTGTGCCCATTAGTGACAAGAAACAAAACTATAAATTATACATCAGACAAATGCCGAATTGTAGAATGTACAATGCAGCAGAGAGGAGCTTTAGTAATACGGGGGACGACACATCTCTCACTGTAATACTCACTTCTCGTTAATATCCCTTCCTCGCTTCGTGCAGCGTTTTCATGCAGCTCTCATTTTTCTTCAGAACCGTATCATATACGTAGTATATGTCTTTATACATTTTGTCGTCTTCATTAGGAGAATACAATGATGCTCTCATGTCTCACAAATTTAACATACAAACATGTATACATAATAAACTTACATGATATACACAAACAGACAGTAGTGGTGCAGCGGTAGCGTTGCCGTCCCATATAAAGCACGCGTGAGTTCGGGTCCCACGTCCATCGAATGTGAATTGTTACCCCAAAGATTCTAGTTTTGTTATTTTTGTTTTAACAGTAAATTCCACCGTGGACCGACAGCGAGCAAGGTGAGCTATCAAAGTGGGGTTGGATCGCCATAAGCGGCCAAGGGGCACACACCCCTAGTAATGATATATCAAACATAAATGCGCACATTTCTTTTATCTCGTCTAATTACAGTCTTTGTATGTACTCAGATATACACTCACATAGTCTATATATCACATTTTCTGTCGCTTCATTTTTCTTTTGGTGTTTTCCTCCTACTTATCCACTACTTGGGTCCCACAGCTCCTTCACATGCACTCACACTTGTCTCCGATCCTGTGGCTTATTTTACTACCAGCAAGAGATAGCGGAGCTCACGCGGTCACTCACTCGAATCATTTCTTATTCAGTGATGGGGCATTTAAAATATATGTGTGTGTGTGTGCCTACACTTCACCTATAGCTGCTTTTGTTATTTAGTGGTGCTAACCTAAACACTCTGCACCATTTTTCTGATGCTGTAATTTTTTTTATTGCTTCACCAACAAACATCTGCATTATGTCTAATTCTGTTTTTCTTTTAATTTCTTTATTCTCACTGACATCTTTTATTTTATAATTCTTTATGTGTTTTATCATCTCTTCACATACCCATAGTTGAGATCCTCCGTGACAATACTTTTTCCACACTCATTTCCAGACTTTGTACAGGACTAAAATTATGGATCTGAAAAGCATTCCTGGTTTATCTGAGCCTAATGAAAACTTTTGAAGTCTCTCTCGTAAGGCGTAAAGGTAAAGGGTGCACACTGTCCGGGGCATCAACCCCAGAATTAGAAGTGTCAAACCGTTATCATGTCCTTGCGGAGCTGGACGGTGACTCTGATAATTCTGAGGTGGTAGGCAGGGATGAGGAGCCCCAACGGACCACCTCAAAACCAGTTCCCAAAAAGAGAGAGGTAGTGATAGTTGGGGACTCAATCATTAGGGGGATTGAAGCGCAGGTGTGCTCCAGAGAGAGAGAGTCTCGCACGGTGTGTTGCCTTCCGGGAGCACAGGTGGGAGACCTCCCTGGAAGGGTGGATAGGCTCTTGGCCAGAGCGGGGGTGGATCCAGTTGTCATTGTCCACGTTGGAACAAATGACATACATAAGGGTAGTCTGTCAGTTCTGTGATCCAAATTCAAAGAGTTAGGTACCAAGCTGAGGAGCAGAACTGACAAGGTAGTCTTCTCCAAGTTCTGCCTGTGCCACGCGCCAGTCCAGGTAAGATTGAGGTGATTAGAAGGCTTAACGTGTGGCTCAAATCTTGGTGCAGGGTAGAAGGGTATAGGTTTAGGGGGCATTGGGACTCCTTTTCCGCCATGACGGGTTATTTCTGAACTGCAGGGGCACCAATGTATTGGGGGAGGCGTATGTGTAGGCTAGTCGAGGATTGTTTAAACTAGGGAATGGGGGGGCAGGGAGTTTAGGACAGGCCAGATTTAGATCTATACATGGAAGAACAAACAATGGTGTAGAAATAAAAATGCATAGTAATGTAAATTTTAAGCAAACACGTAAATGTAGAAGGAGTAACACATTAAAAATAGCTTGCCTTAATGCTAGAAGTATCAAAAATAAGGTAAGTGAGTTGGAGTTGTATGTAGCAGAGCATAATTATGATATTATAGCAATAACGGAAACCTGGCTAAATAACAAAGATGGGGATGAGTGTAACATAGAGGGATACACATTTTTAGGAAGGATAGACAGAACAGAAAAGGAGGTGGGGTTGCTGTTTATGCCAAACAGGGATTAAATGTAAGTCATCTTCAGTTGGATGATGAGCCCCATCTTAGTGAGGACATGTGGCTTCACTGGAAAATATTAGGGAAAAGGTCTCATTTTAGGAGTGTGTTATAGACCACCCAATTCAGACAGTAATTTCAACACACATCTTTTAGTAATATCAAAAGGCAAGTTTACAGGGGATATTATAGTCATGGGGACTTTAATTATCCAAATATTAACTGGGATAACCTTGCAGATGGAGGAGCACAAGAGCAGGAGTTTTTAGAAGTAATCAGCGACTGTTTTTAACACAGCATGTTAAAGCACCAACAAGGGGTGAAGCCTGTCTGGATTTAGTATTCTGTAATAATCAGGATAGAATTGAGGGTGTAGAGGTGATTGAACCACTAGGGTCAAGTGACCATAATGTAATACAATTCTCAGTATTTTGTAAGAGTACAGATGCAAAGACTAAAATTGTTAAGTTGAACTTTAGTAGGGCTAATTTTGAGCAGATGACAAAGTCTAAGTAGGATAGACTGGGATAAGCTTTTAAATGTGGAGACAGTCGAGGAGCAGTGGAACAGGTTTAAAAATGTAATGCAGGACAGATACATACCTAAATTTGGAAGTAATAGGAAACTAAAAAACTCCACGATGGATTAATAAAGATTTAAAAAGAAGTTGCAAAGGAAAAACTGCTGTATAAGGCATATAAGACTAATGACTGCAAAGAGAATCGTGAGCGTATGAGATCATGAGGGCAACCATTAAGAAGGATATCAGAGAGGCTAAAAGACAGTTGGAGAGGAATATAGCAGATAAGGCGAAAGAAGACCCCAAGAGATTCTTTCAGTATTTTAGTAGTAAAAGAACAGTTAAGGAGGAGGTCAAGTTCATCAGGAATAGTAAAAGATACAGACAATGAAATAGCAGATGCCCTAAACTTACATTTTTCTGAGGTGTTTACAAGTGAGCAAGTGGATAACCTCCAGAGGTAAACAACTACTAAGGAGGTACTGAGGGATTTGGAAATTGTAGAGGGAGAAGTGCTGCTCAGATTAAATAAGATGAAATCAAACAAATCACCAGGCCCAGATAATATTTATCCTCGTGTTCTTAAGGAGGCTAGTGAGTACATATATAAACCCTTGACACATATTTTTAGGAAGTCACTGTGCACTGGAGAGATTCCAAAGGACTGGAAAATGGCAAATATCATCCCATTATATAAAAAGGGTGACAGGGCAGATCCAAGCAACTATAGGCCAGTAAGCGCTTTTCTCACAAGCATCACAGGAAAATTAATGGAAGGAATTATGAGGATAAGGATAAGATTGAGCAACACATGACAAGGACAGGAGTTATTCTGAACAGTCAGCATGGGTTCAGAAGGGGGAGGTCGTGTTTTACTAACATGTTGGAATTCTATGAGGAGGCAACAAAAGGATACGATCAAAGTGGAGCTTATGATATTATTTATCTGGACTTTCAGAAAGCATTTGATAAGGTGCCACATGAGAGGTTGGGCATCAAGTTAAAAGAAGTGGGAGTTCAGGGTGATGTTTTTAGATGGGTGCAGAATTGGCTCAGACACAGGAAGCAGAGGGTGATGGTGCGAGGAACCTCATCAGAACTGGCCGATGTTAAGAGTGGTGTTCCACAGGGGTCAGTGCTAGGGCCGCTGCTATTTTTAATATATATAAATGATTTAGATAGGAATATAAGTAACAAGCTGGTTAAGTTTGCAGATGATACCAAGATAGGTGGATTAGCAGATAATTTGGAATCCGTTATATCATTACAGAAGGACTTGGATAGCATACAGGCTTGGGCAGATTTGTGGCAGATGAAATTTAATGTCAGTAAATGTAAAGTATTACACATAGGAAGTAAAAATATTAGGTTTGAATACACAATGGGAGGTCGGAAAAATGAGAGTACACCTTATGAGAAGGATTTAGAAGTCATAGTGGACTCTAAGCTATCAACTTCCCATCAGTGTTCAGAAGCCATTAAGAAGGCTAACAGAATGTTAGGTTATATAGCGCCTTGATCTGTGGAGTACAAGTCCAAGGAGGTTATGCTCAACCTTTATAATGCACTGGTGAGGCCTCATCTTGAGTACTGTGTGCAGTTTTGGTCTCCAGGCTACAAAAAGGACATAGCAGCACTAGAAAAGGTCCAGAGAAGAGCGACTAGGCTGATTCCAGGCTACAGGGGTTGAATTATGAGGAAAGATTAAAAGAGCTGAGCCTTTACAGTTTAAGCAAAAGAAGATTAAGAGGTGACATAATTGAAGTGTTTAAAATTATGAACGGAATTAGTACAGTGGATCGAGACTTGTATTTTAAAATGAGCTCATCAAGAACACGGGGACACAGTTGGAAACTTGTTAAGACTAAATTTCACACAAACATTTGGAAGTTTTTCTTTGCACAAAGAACAATAATACTTGGAATAAGCTACCAAGTAGTGTGGTAGATAGTAAGACATTAGGGACTTTCAAAACTAGACTTGATGTTTTCTTGGAAAAAATAAATGGATAGGACTGGCGAGCTTTGTTGGGCTGAATGGCCTGTTCTCATCTAGAGTGTTCTCCTTTTACAGGGCTAAATCTACTTATTCTAACTTATTCTAATTTATAAACACATTCGTCTCTCCTCTACTCACTGTATCTTTAATATCAATATAACCCTTTATTTTATATAGAAAAAACTATGTACAATTCCCCTATATACACTTACAGTATATATGTCTCAAATTCTTAGTTTGTATAACCGTACTCATTCATACTTTTTGCACTTTCGTGCTCACCCTATTTTTGCCCTAATCTAGTTTTGCCCCTTTGTGCTACACACGCTCTACACTCTGCACCTCTGTGCTTCTCTCACTGCCTCGCTGATTGCGCTCCACACACGTACTCGCACTAACATGCTCTCATTTGCTACATCACTGATTGCGCTCCATACACTCTTTGCACTTATGTGCCTTCACTAACTTGTAATAAATAAAATAATTTTATTCCCTTATCTCTCCCTAACACTGGCACACTCACACTCCTGTCCCAGTGCAGCCCTTCCTTCTTGCTCTCCCTATGGCAAGCCTGGAAGCAGTATCCGGACAGGCTTTATCACCTACACCTTGCAGACCCCTGTTTCTAATCCGGGGTGGTAACTATAGGTCTTCACTCGCACCTGAAGTCAATTTTTCCACTGAAGCACAGTTAGAAGGGGCCGTCAGTGCAATTAGTACTGCAGCACCTCCCTCTTGATCTGCTCTCTCTTAAGAGCGGCATGTGGGCCGGTAATTTGTTGTCTCTTTTATGCCATCCCGCTCATGCTACACTAGGAGAACAATCTCAGCCACAGTAGGAAGCGATACTTCAGGAATTCCACGCCTACCTGTACAAGGCTTGCTGTCGTCATGGTAACCTTAGCATATGTCTTACAACTGACCCATGCAGCCCTCCTTTTCTCCTGGACCGGAGCGGTATCCGTCAGAATACTTAACAACTTGAGGTTCCAGTATTTTTGTGCACACAACATTCATACGATCCCACTCACATTAGCTGCACAGCCTTCACACGTTCTATTTGAGTCTGCAACTGTCTCCGTTGGAGGGGCGGAGGCTCTTTGAAACTTACACGAACATCTTTAGCGAATTAACGCTTACCTTTCTGTTCAATGAAGTGAGATCCATTACTCTGTTGGAGCCTCGTATTTATTACATTTCTTATCACCATATTACCTCACTCTGCATATTTGTCATCATTATCTCATTCCCAGTACACAACTACTCCATTCCTCTCACACCACCAATATTTTCTCCTGCATTAATCATTTTCTGATGGACATAATTACTTCGTACCCATCACCTGTCACCGTTATCTTAATCCGAGTGGCAGGTTCTCCATCTATCACATTCTTAACATTTGGTTTGTAAATATTGGTGGCATCCCAGAGGGAATAAAAGGTATGGGCATGAGCCTTTCATTTTTAACTGTCTGAAGCCATCGGTTACAATATGTATACATATGAATAGGCATTACTTTGGACACATATGAATTCTCTATACTCTGTGGAATAAAGAACTGTTGGACAACTGTTGTCATGTTAAACTCATTTGACAGAAAATTGGGATTGGTGTTTAAAAAGTGGGAGGAGCATGTTAGTAATACAAACAGTAGAGAGATAGATGAAAAAGGTGCTATAAAATACATAGATGTTAAAGTCACAATATACTGTAGAACATGTGATAGAAAATATATGATAGATGCATACAGCAATGTGAAAGACATCATATAATACATAAATATGAAGGACCTCTATGACAGACATAAAAAGAAAATGTACAGTAATAAGAGATGACAGAAAAGGGACTATAACAGAGAGAAAATGACAAATACGACAGGAGTTATAAAAGAGATACAGCAGACAGATGTGAATGACACACTAAGACAGAGAAATGTGAAAGGTAAAACATAACTGATGGACACAAGGCCAGTTCAGAGTCGCCAGTGAACCTAACATGCACATCTGTGGAGTGTGTGAATCAAAGCAGGAGTGACACGAGGAGAACATGCAGGCCTGACAGTCAAGACGACGACTGGGTGACAAATTCAAAGTCTGTGAGGCTGCAGCTCCAACCCCTCGGCCTCACAGTTCACTTAAACTTCTGTCCTCTCCTTATTACTTTGAACCTGCTTCTTTTTTCCCCTTTACTGCCAGAGTGGCTTCAGCTAACTCCATGATGACTTTCTTCATGAACTGCACGTCTCCCAGCACTTGATGGCTGTCTTGTTTGCTGCGTCATTGAGCTGTAAGTCGCACGTTTCATGACAATTCATTATAAACATTTCATTTTCAGGCAGTTCAGATTTAATTTTTATTTTTTATTTTCATATTCTGTGTAACCCTGAACTGTGGGGCGACCCCTAAATGTTTAGTAGAGTACTGGAAATGGAAGAATAAAAGACTGAGAATGGAAGGGGCAGAACGAGGATCAGGGCTGTATTATGAGGAATGGAAAAATCAGTCTGGTGATGAAGTGTGACAGAGGATTGATTCTAAATTAAAGAAGTGGACAGTGACAATAAAAAGGGCCATTTTAATAAAACCAGTGGTCAGTGTGGACAGTCCATTAGAACTCTGACCTTGATGGTGACCTTATCGCGTATACTGTAATTCCACAATTTTACTTTGAAATCCAACACATTCTGTCCAATCAGATGAGCTCTTTACTATTAGTGTCTCATCAGCTCAGCTCCTAATTGGTTCTTGTTAATTGTCTGTGTTGTGCTCCGTCCCAGTCCCGTTACACACTCCCAGATTTCCTCAATCATTTTCTTTTCTCTCCTTGCAGAATTCTGTCCGCTCACAGTGGACATCAACACGGCACACAGAGACCGCCGTCTATCTGAAGGGAACAAGAAGGTGACATGTGAGGGAACAGACACTGAATATCCTGATCATCCTGACAGATTTGACTACTGGGGTCAAGTTCTGTGCAGAGAGGATCTGACTGGGACTCGCTGTTACTGGGAGGTGGAGTGCAGTGGACACCTCATGAGGATTGGAGTCGCATATAAAGGACTGAGCAGGAAAGGAAGATGGTGGGGCATCCCTCCTTGGAACAATGACAGGTACAGGGGTTTTTAGTGCTGTGTGTCACAATGACAAGCACACTGTAATCAGCATCCCCTACAGCCCCAGAGTAGGTGTGTATCTGGACTGGCCTGCTGGCTCTCTGACATTTTATCGCGTCTCACACACAATGACCCTCCTGCACAGCTTCAACACCTCCTTTACTGAGCCCCTCTATCCAGGGTTTGGGTTTGGTCTTCACTCCAGTGTAACAATCAGCCATCTGACACCATGTGACCACTGACCAGTACCCTCCACCGGTCAATTGATGTCCCCAGAGGCGCAGCTCATTTTTGCATTTGTAGTTTGGGGTCAAAATGAATTTCACAGGATTTGGGGGGGCAGCTCTTCAGTAAGTGAATTTAGTGTTGAGAATGCAGGGTGAGTGTGGCTGTCTGGGTCTCCATTGTTATTGGATTTGAGGAGCCAATCAGCTGTGTGTGTGTCATAGTGAGGGGCAGAGTGTGAGAGAGTAATGTGGATGTAGCAGCAGTTAAGTGTTTGGTTTGCAGTGCACAATGAAATATATAAGCGTTTGTTTTAGAAATGTCATAAAGAGATGGCTGAAAAGGTCAAGTAAACAAGCAGAATGTTTCAGGGGGATGTCGAGTAGGGAACTGGAACTCTGTGATGTTCTTTCAAGCCCCTAGTAAGTCTTGCCAGTTGGCATGTATGCAGTTTTCATAACAGGATATGTGCTGAATTCAAGTGATATTGAAGAACAAGGACATTATGGAGAAAGACTTTTATCTTAGGCTGGTTGTGTTCTACACTAAAGTACCTCATGTCTTTTAACCAATCAGAGAATGATATTCAGGCATTAATTCAGCACTGTTATGCAAATTCAGATGTTAATAAAATGGTCTTCTGACCCTTCTTTTTGACCATTCTCTAACAGAATACTCTGATGAATGCTTCGTCTTCGACATTTTCTGAGGAGTAAATTAAAGATGCAATGGACGAGTTTCCTCCTGCCTGATTACTGACTCAAAGGTGTTTTATTAGACTTGTCCTAGTAGAGGAAAAGTTTCTTTCTTTAATTAATGAGCTGATTTCTTCCACAGGGGACACTTCAGACCTACAGATACTTGTCTGACCAGAAGGGTCCCCATGTTGATTCACAACACATGACCCTGAGTGTCATTGAAAGTCAACTGTTTAAAATTCTTCTGGAGCTGAACTTCTGAAAGGCACTATATAGACTAAGTATCAGGAGCTCTGGAATAGTGACTATGTGTAGGAGCGAGTGAAAGATGGGAATACTATAGAGTGTCCCCCCTCCATTGGTCACTTAAGGGGTCCATTATTCCAATCCAATCAATCCACCGAGGAATCACGGGTCAGTCAGATGTTGGACATACTGATGAGAGTTTGGTGTTCTGCTGAGTCACTTGACGTCACATTAGACATTAAACTTCACCACCTTCTTCTTGTTTCCAGATTTGTCAATCCTGCTATTCTGGAAATTTTGACATTCTCAAAAAAGTGAATTCTTGGTGAAGGTTGGGATCTCCCTCAAGTGACAGAGGAATATCACAAGTGGCACTTTGAAAGGCTTCTTATTCTTTCAAGCAGAAATGGTCTGAAATTTCACCTTGTCTGACAAGCTGGAGATCGATTTCAAATAAATATACACTTGGATAAGATTAAATTGTACTATTTGGGTTCCAAGTTGATTCAGTAGGTGTGATAGACAAGGTCGACGTTATCAAGCACCCACAGCCTGATCCAGTCACACACACACCTTGTATTTGTGTGAATGTAATGTAATACCTCAACCTTGCCATGCAAGAAATAGACAAGCTGTAATTCTGTAGATCTGGAAACATCTAATGTTGTATTCCTGAATGAAGGATCGATGAAACTCCTCCTGTATGTTTAATTAACTTTTAAATTATTGGACAAAGTATGCGGCAAATTAAGCAAAGCAAAGGGCTAAAAGACACTAAAGTCCGACCTCACTTAAACCTTGAAACTGCCTATTTCAAAATTGCCAGGGTGTTTGTGGTTACATGGTCAGGTGCAGCTCTAGACGTCTTCTTCTTTCAGCTGCTCCTGTAAGGGGTTGCCACAGTGGATCATCTTCTTCCATATCTTCCTGTCCTTGTCATCTTGCTCTGTCACACCCATCACCTGCATGTCCTCTCTCACCACATCCATAAACCTTCTCTTAGGCCTTCCTCTTCTCCTCTTACCTGGCAGCTCTATCCTTAGTATCATTCTTACAGTAAACCCAGCATGTCTCCTCTGCACCTGTCCAAACCAACACAATCTAACCTCTCTGACTTTGTCTCCCAATCATCCCACCTGAGCTGACCTTCTAATGTCCTCATTTCTAATCTTGTCCATCCTCGTCACACCCAATGCAAATCTTAGCATCTTTAACTCTGCCAACTCCAGCTCTGTCTCCTGCTTTCTGCTCAGTGCCACCTTCTCCAGCCCATATAACATAGCTGGTCTCACTACCGTCCTGTAGACCTTCCCTTTCACTCTTGCTCATACCTGATCTAAATCAGGGTGTCCAACTCTGACCCCAGAGGGCCGCAGTGGCTGCAGGTTTTCCTTCCTGACACTTTCTTAATCAGTAACCAATTTCTGCTGTTATTTGACTTCTTTACCCTTCCCTTCCTTTTGTTAATTGAAGAATCCTCTGAATTGCTTCTTTTTTTCCTTAAATGGCAGCCAAATAAAAATGAGATGTGAAGTGAACCAATGATTGACCAGCCAGGGGGTATCAAACTCCCACCAGTTTCAAAGAAGCCGATTGTTGTTGTTAATTGAACTCGTTACTTAATTCCATGGCTGTGCTCTCGTCTGATCACCTTCACCTTTCTTTATTTTCTGTTACTGTATGACAGCAAAGGTTATCTGGTCATTTGTTGGGTCATTTTGTATTTCATTACTGTTTGGTTGAGAATTAAGAAATAAAAGAAACAGTTAAGGGGTCTAAATCTTAAATAGCAAATCATTTAAAATGAAGAGGAAAAAGTTAATTAGCAGGATAAATGGGTCATTAATTATGAAAATGGTTAGAATGAAAACCTGCAGTCCTCCAGATTCGACGTTGGACACCCCTGATCTGAATTAAAGAAGGAAACAGTCAAGTCTCCATGTGCCTCGTGTGTTCTTGAAAACAGAGATGGTAAACAGGCGTGTGTGTGTATAATGAAGAGTTACTGTTCAGGAGAAGCCATCTATCTACCCAAACAGCACAATATTGTACCTTGTTTAAAAAAGACAAAAAATAAATATTAAAAGATAAAATGACAATGAATGTGTCTAACTGTACTTACCTTATTACCTCAGTCTATCCCACTGGACTCCCTTTCACTCGTCTACAGCATATCCAGTATGAGGTATTCTCAGTTTTAGGTCTAAACCCAAACTGTCAAGTTCTTCATCTGACCGGTGCTGTAGACTCCTTGAGGAGAGGTTTGATCAGCCATACACCTCGATACACACACAGCCAAGGGACTGGCAAAGCAGGGAATGGGATTAACAGTTGGATCAGCAATCTTGGATTCTGCGTCACGTGTGATGAAGGGTGTGAGGCCGAGCGTCGGTGATGTGGCACTTAATTCTAGGGAGGCAACAGTGCAACACGTCCTAGCAACACAGTCAAGAAGGATAAAGATACAAAATGGCAACAGGCCGCACTTACAATTTAGCAGTAAAAACAGTTTATTAATTGTCAATTCATTATTAACACCAAATACTCATGTATTAATAATCTTGAATGTACAAGGCCTACAAGAACTCAAAAGTAAAGAAGAAGAAAAAATATTTAAAACAAAACAACACAGAAAGCAAGCTGATGAAATGTCGGCTAACAGGAGCGCCGCAGAACAATCCCACCACTCAGGGGAGTCCTTCTGAATGAAGACAGACCAGGGAGGGCAGCTGGCTTTGTTCACGTCTTACAAGTCTGTCCTTCTCAGAGTGCCATCCACTTTGTGCTCCAATCCCAAACTCCACATGTGCTACGGGGTGCAATGGGGTTGCTGATCTGGAAGTGGCACTCTATACAGGGCTGATGAATGGTGCCATAAAAATCAACAAAAGTGATTGATCACAAATGTCACATTACATGTTTGTGTGATCTTTGTGATGACATTACAGTTTCAGAACATGCTAACTGATAAATAACAGACTTATTCAGTGCATGATCACAGGTTTGAAATCAGAAACACATGAACTTTGACGTCTGCATGCCACGGCTGACCTCAACAGTCCACTCAGGAGTGACTGACCGTTCTTCCACCAATCATCTTTCTTCTTTTGTCTTCAGTTGGTTCCTGCCTTTTCTGTGCTGTCCTTTCTGATTTTGTCCACGTCACCTCTGCCACTGAGCGTATTTCATCGATGTCACCTCTTCATTTTATGGTTTTCACTTTTTATATTTTTCTTCCTTCTTGCATTTCATAGCCAATGTTTCCTTTTAAGACAAGTCCTTGTAAGAGTCCAGCTATACTCACACATTTGAGAACATTAATAAAATTAAAAGTAAAAAGATTGTGGCTAAAAAATGAAACAAAATACAAAAAGTCCAAGCAGAGTGAACCAACGGCAAGTAGTGAGGGGTGAAATTTGACCTTCAGTGGTGGGGGTACAGAAGGGGCCACTTTTGCTTTTTGGAGTTTTCTGTTAAGTAAATGAAGCCGAAGCTTTGTGTAGCTGACACTCTCTCAGAGCAGAGCTTTCTAATCGTCCATCCTGCTGTTGGAGTTTATTGAGCTCCTGTGGCCTCCAGCTTGTAGTCTCGACATGAAGAAACGTTGTCTTGGGCATCGATATGAAGAAGGTGCTGAACTCAAACTGAAACCTGAACCAACACATTCAGAGTATAGAGCGTCCTTCACACACACCCAGGATATACTGACATGGAACAAAGTGACATAAGTTATATTTTTAGGTTAATTTATCAAATTATCACCTGGGTCAGCAGAGATCCCTGTGTGTTTTCTGATTTGTCTTCTCTTTTTCTCATATGTTCTGCATTCATTATGGTGTCCCATTTCTCAAACATTACTATTATTATTATTATTATTATTATTATTATTGTAAATAATATTCCTTCTACACATTAATTGATATTCTTCATAATTGTGATGCCCTGTGGTAACCCTAGCATGCTGTTGTAACGTCCTCTTCAGGTCTTAAACATTTCTCTTTGAACCCTGACTCACCCTTGACACACAGCTGATGAATGTGTTTGGTTTGTAAAGACTCTTATCATTTATAAATGATAACCTAAATTAGTGTAAAAGTCTTATAAAGCCCCTCTACATTGGTCTGTCATGTGACGGCTCTCTTTTTAGTCTCCTGTCCTTCTCGACTGTACCTCCCCAGTACCTGATTGGACAGCATTGGCTGTCAGCTGACATCACTAAATGACTTCTTCATTATCAGGGTTAAGAACGGCTGTCTGCACTCAGCCCAGGCGTCGGCCATCAGATGATGGTGATTGAAGTAGTTATCACCACACAGTACTGTTGCTACCTCATTCTGTTGTCTGGTGTTTGTATTGTTCACCATCTTATGTCACAGCACTGGTGCAGAGATGATCAGTCCATGTATCGCTGAAATCCTGGTAGTACAGTTGCTGAATCCTTTATGAAATCTTACGTGTTGCTGATGATGGCTGATACAGGAGGACCAGTTTCAACATTCAGAACAGCTAAGAGGCTTACCACAAGTAAGCCAGTCATTTATGACTATTAAGGAAAATTATGACTATGAAGGACACAGCTGTCTGAAAAGCGTTAACCACATTTAAGACAACAATGTGGTTTTTATTGCACCTATAAGTTATTGAAGAAGATTCTTGCTGTTTATGAAATATGTGTTGTATTCCAGTGTGTTCAATCCAGTGTGAGTTCACATGTGGCTCTGAAGTGGCCTTACATCTACGATCTGTTTGCCACTTTCAGTGTTTTCTCCACTATTCTTATGTGCTTATTAACTACTTTCAACTGGAGTCCTTTGGCACATTCAGAAGATTTTTCTTCATTTTTTATTTTTTATTTTTTTGCTTAAGGATCCAATGGAAAGATCATTTGTCATTTCTGGGACAGGCTTTACTCCAATATGACTTTTCGTGTGTCTCAAAAAACTTTTTTCTGGAAGAGTACCCTTTACCACATTCAGAACAAGTGTACTGCTTCTCTCCACTGTGGATCCTTCTGTGGCTGCTAACTGCGCTTGGACGTGAGAATCGTTTGCCACTTTGGCCAGCAATATGGTTTCTCTCCAGCGTGAATTCTCATGTGATTTTTAGGAGTCATGTTGTCTGAAAAAAGCTTGCCACAGTCAGAAGAGCTTTGTTTCTTACCAGAATGAATTATTTTCTGATTGTGAAGAGAACTGTTATATGAGAATCGCATTCCAGATTCAGTACAACTGTAAGGCTTCTCTCCAGTACGACGTTTGGGAGAATTGTTTGCCACATTCCAAGCAAAGATGAGGTTTCTCTCCGGTGTGATGTCTGAAGTGTCTCTTTGTGGTGCTTTGTTGTGAGAACTGCTCATCACATTCAGGACGACAATAAGGTTTATATCCAGTATGAGTTCTGATGTGGCACTGAAGTGAGCTTAAATATAAGAATCGTTTCTCACACTCAGAACATACATACTGCATTTTCTCTTTAGTGGGAGTTTGTGTGTTTACCATATGCAGCCCAGGTAAAAATGTGCTTAACTAACGGATGAGTAAAAAAAACGGGAACCAGAAAGAGGAACCAGAGAGAGAAGAAGAAGGAGAGCGAGGAGGAAGGAGAGAGACCGTGACGCCATGGTGGTGCAGCAAAAGTTTGGGAGACAGATTATCAGCACGATAATTTACCGGAATATGAACTGCTGAGATAGACGAAGAAGTTCGATTAGACATTCTCTGGGTCTGTCTGGTGATGAACCACTCGTTAACTCAGCGAGGGGAAGTAGCAAGGTGATGAGGCAGCAGCTAACGCAGCTCAACGTGCTTCTGGTGAACGTTTGCTTATTTGGATGACGGAGACATTTTGGATTCAAACAACGGCTACCTGCTCATAGACGGCGGCAGAGAGGTCAGAAGGATTTGTTGGACTGATAATAACCTTGCCAAGTAAGCCATCTTTTTTATTTTATTTTGCTGCTCCTAATGGAGTGAAAGGACCGCTAAGTTTTTGGTCACAATGCTCCCAAGCCATGAATCAGGCCTGCAACGTTTTGTTTCAATACGAGTGACAAGACTGAATGTGTTTTATTTTAGTATTAATAGTCTAATATAGTTCTTGATTATTTTCAGTTTATTAACTGTGTTTGTGGACTTATAATTAAAGGGGAGTTCATTAATGTTTTATAACCCAGTTTCTTGGTGTTTATTATAAGTTTGTGTAGTATAAACAATTGGTTTGGGAACAAATGTAACAGGTAACTTAATCTACCTTTATTTATTTGTTATTACCTGTCCCGTATATTGCTATACTTAATTAATAATGTTTTGTTCAATGTAACCTGAGACATAAAATATTAAAGTAAGTAGAATCCTAACAAATTAGATATTAGAGTAAAGAACTCAGGGCCCTTTCTACACACAGTTGGAGTAGACGGGCTACACGTATACACTCGCATATAAGTCGAAAAATTTATGCCTTAAAATTAATTCAAAAAAACAGTGTTGACTTATCCACAGGGCAACACAATTTTCCATAGAATTTGGGTAACGGCATTGTACACTCAACGCTTCACGGAGTTAAGTCACCAGTCATCTGCCGTTACCCATGGTCTTTGAAATAATTATAAGCCAGCAATACTATTGCTAATTAGCTAGTTTTTTCCTGATTTTCATTAAATAATTCTTTAAACTGTGAAATACTTGAATTTGAGCATTAGCTTTTGCAGGTTTCGGATAACAAACATACCATTAGCTGCCACATACAACAAGATTTGGAATCAAAAGAACCAAGGCAACACGCCCAATAGCGGTAACCAGAAACATACACTTAACATTCATTTGGCGCAACGTTTTGCAGCTCTTTATTAAATTTGCATTGAATTGTTTCTGTACCCACAGAATATCTAATTTAGGTCCATCTGTTATAAAAGTTGTTTAAATTACCGTCCACCATTAATATTCCATTAAATCGCCTAGCATCTAACGCTTATAAACAGGTTTTACTTATATTACAAAACACGAGTCTACGAAATTTGAAATCCACTGACTGTAATTTGTAGTGCCAACTATCATAAAACACGGACCAGCTGCAATACAATGAACGTTTCATTTTAATTTTTTATTGCTCAAGCTAAATGAGGCGAAGTCCAGCTAACTTGAGCTACTAGCTATCGCTCTATTAGTTGATAACCACTGTCATCGATACTGCGGTTCAGTTTAGTTTCACCTACCTGATATGCTTTGACTGCTCAATTAGGCCTTCATGCGGTGGGGGTTAGTCATTATTGTAAGAGCGGGTGTTAAGAGTCCACTACTCTCCTTACCAGAATTCGGTGTCAGTTCTTCTTGGCTTGCAGGCGACCTCGGTAGCGTAGCTGACTGAGTCTCCGATGTATGGAAAGACACAAAGAGATGGTCACCCCAGTTTTGTGGACTATTTGCCAGTTATATTTATTTCTTTAAGAATACAACTGTGGACATACCGCACTGAGCTACACAAAAAATCACTTCTCTTTTTATTTTTTTCTCTATCTCCCAACTCCACCCACCAAATTTCTCCTCCCTTAAACAATCTATCAATTAACTTTATTGGAATTTCCTGATATGAACTCCTGCTTACATTAAAAAGGAAATGCGAAACACTGGAACCGCAATTCGTTGGAAGAAGCTTGAAGACACATATTAAGTTAAACTTCTTACCGGTACGATCATGAGTTCTGAAAAGATGACAAGAGCTTCGTATCCAGCATCGTTCAAACTGAAAGTTATTCAGCGTGCTGAGGAAACTAATAATTGTGTGGCTGGCAGAGAGTTTTGCGTTAGCGAAAAACTCGTAAGAGATTGAATAAAAATTAAGTCTTTTTCTACAAGCAATGCCAAAGTCTAAGAAATGGTTGTGTTTTGGACTTTGACCTTTCAGTGGACTGGAACAGGACTTGAATGACTGGATTGTTGAATGCAGGCAAAATGGATACATTGTGACTCGTTCGAGCATTCGGATACGGGCACTTCAATTGGCAAAAGACGGAAAGCATTTAATGATCGATGGTAAGCCTTTGTTGGAATTTCAAGTATCGGCTGGCTGGTGTACGTGGTTTATGAACAGATATGGGCTGTGCTTTCGTCAGTGAACAAACATCGCGCAGAAGCTGCCAAAAGATCTAGAAGAAAAGGTCAGTTCCTTTCATAAATGTATTATCATGCAAAGACAAAGGCATGACACTGATCTCAGTAACATTGGTAACATGGATGAAACGCCAATGACATTTGATATGCCGGGGAATCGAACTGTAGCGGGTATTGGTGAGAAGACCGTACTTATTAAGACAACGGACCATGAAAAAACCCATTTCACCGTTGTCCTCTCTTGCTTGGTAGATGGTACAAAGCTACGCCCAACAACAATATTCAAGAGGAAGACGTTCCTAAAGAACATAAAATTTCCTGCAGGCATTACTGTTCGTGTACACCACAAAGGCTGGATGAGGCAAAATTGTGGCTTCAAGATGTGTGGGCTTAGCGATCAGGAGCAGGGCTAAGAAAACGCCCATCACATTTGGTGTGGGAGATGTTCCGCGCTCATCCATCAGAGGATATGAAGGATAAAGCCAGGAAAATGGCGACTACGTTAGCTGTTTTTCCCGGTGGATTGACATCGATGCTCCAGCCATTAGATGTTTGTTTGAAGAAGCCATTCAAGGATAGAGTATGCAGTATGTGGCAGCAGTGCATGTGTTCCGGAGAAGTAAAATTAACAAAAGGAGGGAATTTGATGAAACCAGACAATGATTTAGTAGTTAAATGGGCAAAGGAAGCTTGGGACTCAATTCCACCAGAAATGATCAAAAAGTCATTCTTGAAATGCGGCATCAGAAATGCTATGGATGAATCAGAAGATGATGCCATCTATGAAGAAAAAGAATCAGCAGCAGATGATTCAACAGATGGCGACAGTGAAGAGGGCGATGTTTATGCTGACGACGTCACGGAAAAAGACTTTCACGTTTTACTCGGATATTCTGATGACGAAGAATCAGACTTTGAAGGATTTTTTTTATTATACAGGGTGGGCCACGAAAAAGTAGCTCTCCTCCCTGGCGAAAAAAGGCGCCCTTCCATAAAGAAAGAAAGAACTTGAAATGCAAAAATCTTTACTCACTCTTGACAGAAAGTGCTGAAAATGATTCTTTGTGGAAAGGAATACATGTCACTCAGCGCGTACTCACACATTTGCACTACGTCTACACAGCTTTCGTGATGAGGGTAGTCAATCGGCGCACCACTCTGGCAGGAAGGCGGGCGACTTTTTCGTGGGCCACCCTGTATGACTTGAATACGAATTTATTTGAAATATTCTAACTTTAAGTAAATAAATAAAAATGTTTTTGGAGTTTTAATTTTTGGTTTCTAAAATTCTTCAAATATTAAAATGTTGAAAGTCTGGGACTAGGTACATTGGGTATAATTATGAAATTCAAAGAATTTGATAGCTGTCAAGTTTAACCCTCGACTTACACACGGGTCATAACAAATTTCATAACTTTCGGCTTAAAAATACACTCGATTTATCTGCGAGATCGACTAATACGCAAAAATCTATGGTACTTGAAAACAGCTAATGTTTAAAACCTTTTTCCACGTTGAGAAAAGCAATATGGTTTCTTTCCAGTATCAATTTCTGTGTGCCTTCGAAACCTGAGTTTGTCAGAAAATTTTTCATCACATTCTGGAAAGCGGTAAAGTTTTTCTCCTGTGTATTCTTCTGTGCCTCTGAAGATTGTATCTCCTTAAGAATGACATACCACATTCTGTACAACAATGAGGTTTTTCTCCAGTGTGTATTCTTCTGTGCCTCTGAAGATTGCTGATGCATGAGAACGACTTACCACATTCTGGACAACAATGAGGTTTTACTCCTGTGTGGATTCTTCTGTGCCTCTGAAGATAGCTTATACATGAGAACGACTTTCCACATTCTGGACAACAATGAGGTTTTTCTCCAGTGTGGATTCTTCTGTGGTTCTGAAGATGGCTTCTCGTTGAGAATGACTTACTACATTCTGGACAGCAATGAGGTTTTTCTCCTGTGTGGATTCTTCTGTGCCTTTGAAGATTGCTTATATATGAGAATGATTTACCACATTCTGAACAACAGTTTTTTCCAGTATGAATTTGGATTTCTTTCTCCAGTTGCTGTCGGTCAGTTTTGATGGCTTCTGTCTGTGTTACTCCAGTAGCAGGGAGAGAACTGAACTGCAAAAAGGCTGCTGTCGGGTTCTGTGATCCTCTTGCTGATTTCTTCATACCTTTCTCTTTGTATTGAAGGGAGGGCTTACCAAATGAAGGTGGAGAGAAGCTGCCATTCTTCTGTAAATCTGAAAGAACACAAACATATTAACTATTGTTTTTTTCCCTGACACCTTTATCCAAGGTGACTCACAACATTTGAGACACAATTGGTTACATTTCTCTTGTTATTCCAACTGGAGCACAGACAGGTCATGTGACTTGCTCAAGGTCAAATGGTGTCAATAGCTGAATTTGAACCTGCAACTTCAGAGTCTGATGTCCAAATTCCTAAGCACTACCCACCTTTTAAAATAAATTAAACAGTACAAGTAAAGAGGTGGCACACTGGTTGAAATTCCTTCCTCACACGGAGGTGCCATTAATGGTGTGGCAACTCCATGTGTGTTCTTTACGTGTACTGCTGCTGTCTGTTCAATTTCTCCACCATTCTCTCCTATGTGAAAGACAGCCCTGATCTGATCAATTGATCACAAATTAAAATCAGCCAATTTTTACTCCAAATGACTTAACCGAAGACAAGCAAATTAGCTGATCTTAACATCTAATCTTGAATAATAAAATGCATGCAAGACAACATTCCAACATTACCAAAATACAGAAACACATCCTCGCCAGTTTAACGGTTTTATTGAGTTCCTACAAGAGATAACAAATTTGTGTTTTGTAATATTTTTCTACAAAAAATGTTACTCATGGAAGATTCTCTGCTAACACTTTCAACAATACAAACCTTATTCATCATCTGAGAAGTCAACACAAAAGGGACTGGTGTGAAGAACGAGCTGTTCAAAGGCTGAAGTGACCATCAAGCTTAGTCTACCTCAGTCGCCTACTCTCACTCGGCCTCCAATAATGGCAGCACTTAGAAAACTCAACCTTATAATACTGACAGCAAGAACACCAAAGACTTACTGTGACAGCAAAAACAGTGGAATTCCTAAGCCTGGACAACCAGCCACTTTCAGTCCTGGAAGATGTCACCTTCTAGATCATTTAGATCCAAGATTCCATCCACCAGTAAGTGTTAGTTGACTGATTTATTTGTATAATTAATTTACCAGGCATAAGATGTTTTGACTAAAATCCCTTTGATTAGCCTTTCAGTGAATGTGTTGGTAGATTGAAGGAAAGGGATGAAGAGTTTTACTGAGCTGGTACATAAATATAAATTGCTATCAAGTGGACGTCGATTAGTTAGAAATTGTCATCAGTCCTCTTATTTGCTGGTTGGGTAGAATGGTATGAGCCTAGTTTTTAGATCTAAATAAAATAATACTAATTACGCATAATAAGCATTGAGTGCGAATAGCCACTATACAGTTCTGAATTCTGTAACAGACATTATTATCATAATGATTTTTATCCCCAAATTAAACAATGGTACAAGGACACGTATTTCACAGATGATTGCAAATCTCAAACACATAAACTGCTTAGTGCTGATGTCTCGACCATACAGACAAACTCGGAGAGACAGACGACAGGCGAGAGATCCAAAGAAACTCCCCGCCAACAGAACTGCAGAATGCATGAAGAAATTGTCAATAAAGATAAAAATGATATTTGAGTCCGCAGCATCAGAGGTGAATCTTTATCTCTGTGAAACTCATACCACAAGAGATGCTGGGCCACTGGCTTTCTGGAGGACCAATAAAAGTCGTTGTCCTACCTGTGCCCTCCATATACGAGGTGGGACAGCGAGGGTCTGTTCAGTACAGCAGCACACGTCGTGGATGACAGGAGGACCAGACTGTCCTCAGAACATACAGAGATGCTTATATTCTTAGATAAGCGTTCACCAAAACTGTTTTGTTTTCTTCTTGTCAGAGTCGACGTCTACAAATATCTATTTGAACATTTTATTTTATTAGAAATGTGAAGTATGATTAAGACATGTCTTTTGTTTTCTTCCATTATGTGTGCATTATGGGTAAATGTTCTCTGTGTATGCTGTATGCAGTAGCACTTTATTATGGAATGTGAAGTTCATGAATGGCTAAAAATACATTTATTATTATGAAGAAAAAAAATAGACAATCAGTATTATTATTATTGATATCAGCACATCCTACTGAATTGGAATGGGTGAGCAATATCAGCTCTAAAGACTCCGATAAGAGCCTTCTTACCCAATAATGTGTCTGAATTTGGGTTTTCTCTTCGTAATTGTAATGTATGTGATGATATTTACATCCTCTAGAACCTAATCTGGACTAAAATTGAACATACAAATATATCCGCCTGTGTCAGTGGGGCACAGTGTTTAGCACAGCTGCTTTATTGTTCAGGTGTCCTGGCGTCAAATCCTGCCCACAGTTGTTCTACACAGTGACTCTGAATGACGTTTCTGGTTATTCTGGTTCTTCCTCTCATCCCCAAAAACATGCAGGTGAAGTGGAGTGGTGACTACAAATTGACCCGATGTGACTGTGGGAGACAGAAGGGCCCAAGATCATCTCCAAGTGAAGATTTCACACCACTGCCAACTTGTCCAGGCTATGCTGCCCCAGGAAGTTCAGGCTGAGAGCAGAACACAAGATGCTGGAAGAAGACCCTGAGACCCCCTGAAAGTCATCATGGCTTGTACAGGTAGCTCTTGTCACTGTTAACGTCAAAGTTCACAAGGTTAACATTAGAAAGATGAGGCACATATTAGGTGAGCACTGGCTTGAGCAAATTCCCTCTTATTTAGTGCACAGGGGAGAGGATTTGATTCTTATTTATTTATTTATTTATTTATTTATTTATTTATTTATTTATTTTTGTGGACATTTCTTCCTTAACTGTCATTCAATTTAAGAAATATACAAGCCTTTAACAAAATATGACTTTTGATATTCTCACTGAACGCGCTGCTGGCCTAACATACGTCACAGCTTCAGTCAAAGCTTCATGATGTTCAAGTCATGCGCTCAACATTTTTGATTTTTCCTTATTCACCAAGTTTTTCTAATTTATCATTTACTAGACAACCTATTACTTGATATCACACACCTGAGCAGGTGGTCTTTATCCAAGTTCAATTAATCATGTTTTCAACTCTCATTTCAATCTTCTAAAAACATCAAATCACCCACCATTAGAATTTATAAATGCTCTCTTTCTTTAATATTTAATCACATTACTCACTTATTCCAACACTCCCAGGTGACTCTTCTCCTTCTCTCCCATTTTCCTCAGTGATTTTCTCTTCAGACTCTGATAACTCTGATTTCAGCTCTGCAGAATTCTCCTGTGTAGCCAGTCGTCCCGAATTAGTGGACCAGGGCTGTAAACTGGATGGAGATTCTTCACAGGCATCTTGCTTGAAAATATCCTCAGTTTCATGCTTTTGAAGTTCAAGACCACCTGAGAAATCATTCAAATCCTCAGCTTTAATGGCAACAGTCACCCCCTTGCACTCCTCCTCCGCTTTAAAAACTGAAATTCTTTCTTCGTGATCCTCCAGCTTCACACGCACATCCTCTGGTGTGAGCCGCTCACAGTCCTCTTCTTTAATGTCCACTGTTCTTTCATCCACACCATCTTCTTTGGCAGAGGCCATGCTCTGTGAGAAACTCTTCTCTCTCTTTAAGTGTCTGCCCTTCTCTTCTCAGATTCTCTTCTCACATGGACAGCCCTGAGCTGGAGGCCATTAGACACCTCAGTGTATGGCCATGTGAAATGGGAAAGACCTGTGAAAATAAAAGTGTGAGAATTAACTTCATAAAGTCAGTAAAAATAATGAGCACACTTCAGGGTCACAGTGCCCTCCATAAGGTTTGGGTCAAAGACACATTTGTCTTGATTTCCTCCTCTGCCTCACTGTTTAAAATTACAAATCAAACAATTCAGATGAGATCAAAGTGCACTGCAGACCTTCATTAAAGGGGATTTGCATACATTTCAGTGCCACCATGTAGATATGACAACACTTTATCTACACGGCACCATCATGTTTGGACACAGCAATGGCAGGTCTATTAAAGACGTCATATTTAGGGCTTTGTTGGATATCCTCGCTGGACTTGAACCGCACATCAGGAGCTTCATTCTGTTAAGTTGTTATATTTTATATCTTATATATGTGCTCCTATTTGTAGGACTACAGGACTGCATCCCAACTGCGAGCAGGACATTCAGGGTTAGAGGAGAGTGGGTTTGTAGGAGGATACTCATGATGGTGTGTTTTATAGGAGAGAAGAATAAAAAGTGTGTGGCTAACATCAAAGGTGTTGTGTTTTTATTTAAGTTTAACATTCATAGTAGAGGATGGCTGCTAATTATAGAATCCTGCCAGCATTTGACATGAGAAAGAAATACGATAGCTGAAAAATGAAGATTTAATATGGACACGGGTTACTGAGCTTAGAAATAAAAAACACGCTCTTGGGGTTGGACTGTCGCTTACAGGGACAGCATTGAGATGTCAATTTGAGCAGAAGACCTGAACAAAGATGAAGGTGCGTCTATTCTGATAGAAAGGCTTGATGTTGTGTTTAAAGGAGAAAAAGGATCGTAACCTATGAGGATATTCAGATTTTACAGAGTTAAAAGGACGAGTGCAGTTTCTATGGTGGATTATATCATCGATTTGGAGCAGAGAAATTTGAACCTCATCATCACAGATTTTAACAAAAAAGTAATTTTCTGGAGATGTTCATGACATTTTAAGGTAGCTTTAGTGAAAAATTAGCAAATTTTAAAATACAGGGGTTTTACTTTTTTTCTCACCTCCCACCTCCCTCTATGCTGGAAAAAAATATCAATAAGTCTCCTTTTAAAGATCCCAGAGGACTGTGGGAAAAGGATCTGTAACTCAACATCTCAGAAACATAGTGAATGGCAGAAATGCATAGAATTCACTCAAGCTCCATATGTGCAAAGCATACAATTAATTAAAATTACCTATTGAGTTCATCTCTCTCATTTAAAAATTATCCAAAAAGGTTTCCAGGCCAAGACCCAAACTGTGAATGTCACAATCAAGTTTCAGCCTCACTGGGTCACATGTTTACGCCTGCGCCAAATTAACGTCATTCTGGACCAAAATCTTTAAATGCCTTTCAGACAGACTTGGTGTCACAATCCCCCCTAAGCCATTAACAGCTGTGTTAGGTGGGCTCACAGAGGGGCTTAAAGTAGAGAAGGACAAACAATCTGTCATTGCCTTTACTACACTATTGGCACATAGACTTATCTTGGTCAACTGGAAGAATCCTAACTCTCCTCTATTAAGTTAGTGGGTAACTGATGTTTTATATTATTTGAAATTGGAAAAAATCAAATTCTCACTTCGAGGATCAATGGAGAACTTTTTGAAAACTTGGCAGGATCTGAGCAATAAAATGTTAGAATAAGCATTTAAATTGAGAAAGCAGAGTCTCTCACCTCTTGTTTTAATTCTACTGTATTTATTTTTATACTTATCTACATATTTTAAGCGAGCGGAAGCACAGAGCAGCGGCATCTCCAACAGGCATGTAGACCTTCGCAAGCACCTGAGCAAGTTCATCTGACGTAAAGCCGGCAGCTGACCAGTAGAAATAACCGGCAGTGAAAAATTAAAGTCGATCGCTCAGCGGATGGTGGAAACTTAAACCCGAACGTCTCTTAGTGATTCAGCTGAACACGGAAAGCGCCGAAGCACCTGTAAAAACGGCAAAGATGACTTCAACACTTAACGTAAGTTCTATCTGCTCTCTGCCCATCGAGTGTACGTTTATATGTTGTGTGTCCTGCAGTATGTACAGTTCAGGTTGTCCGGCCGACAGTGTAGATAGCTTCACCTGCCAAAAGTGTTTAGTTAATTTAGAGTTGGTCGGGAAAATACGCGAATTGGAGGACCACGTTAGGAATCTGATAGCGATTAGGCAAACCGAAAATTGGATCGACTCGGTTTGTTTAGACAATTCGGCTACGTCTGATTCAGCTTCAGTCTCTCCAGGTCCCACTGTAGTCAGTGAGCGGCCAAAATCAGCAGCACCAATTCAGCCACTGGGCGAGTGGGTAACAGTAAGACGGGGGTCTAAGAATCCAAAATGTAGTCCCCCGGCACCCAGGTCACCAATTCGGACCCAGAACAGGTTCTCAGCACTCCGCAGCCGCCTGTGGAAACTGAGAATAATAAAGTGCTCATAATTGGCGATCCCATAGTGCGGAATGTTAGAATTCCAAACTCCAAACTCTGTTAAACCAGCAGTTAATGTTAAGAGCCTCGCAGGGGCCAAGATTTCTGGCATAGAGGCCGCATTGGACCATGTCGCTGACGATGAAGTATCTACCTTATTGCTGCATGTCGGCACTAATGATATTTATTTACAGCAATCTGAGGTATTAAAGAGGAACTTCATCTCTCTATGCACCAAAAATAAAAGAAAATGTCACAATTTAATTGTATCTGGTCCCTTACCAAGATTATATAGAGGGGATGTGATTTATAGCAGATTGCATTCCTTTCACTGCTGGCTAGAAACCTGGTGTGCAAATAAAAGCATAGTGTTTGTGAACAATTGGGATGATTTTTGGGAAAAGCCTGGATTTTTCAGAAGAGATGGTCTTCATCCTAACTGGAGGGGATCTTATGTATTATCTCAAAATATGGCAGCAAAACTGCCTGGTTGACTGATTAGAGGACCATCCAGGCCACAGTCATGTGATCTTAAATCACAGGCTGTTGTTTATCCCACCTGTTATTTTCCTGAAGCTGTTACCCATAATCCCTGTTGTGGGGCATCCAGTAAATTCCGTCTTGATACAAACCTTAAATTAATTGATAACCAAAAAATAAGCTGTATAAGTAGACCAAGGGATAAAACAAGACCCTCCACCAGGGGCATCTGTAATAGAAATTTAATTCAAATTAAAACAAAAAATATATCAGCAGTTCAGAAAGAACCATGCAGTTTTAAATGCTGTTTATTGAACATTCGCTCTCTTGGCACTAAAGCTGTTTTAGTAAATGATATCATATTAAGTACAAAATCTGATCTGTGTCTTCTCACTGAAACCTGGCTTAGTAAATGTGACACTGTCCTCTAGCTGAGGAGTCACCAGATGGATACTCGTTCCTACATAAGTCTAGAGATTCTGGTCGAGGAGGAGGCCTTGGAATAATTCATTGTAACAAAATGCAAATCACTCCTAAAAATGTAGGCAGCTTTACATCCTTCGAGGTATTCATTCTAAATATTAAAACAGATTCCAACACAATTATAGTGCTAGTCTACAGACCACCAGGCCATATTCATTGTTCATGACTGAATTTAGCAACCTTTTATCTGATCTATACTAATAAAAGGCAAAGCCCTCACTCACTCACTCACTCACTCACTCACTCACTCACTCACTCACTCACTCACTCACTCACTCACTCACTCACTCACTCACTCATCACTAATTCACTAATTCTCCAACTTCCCGTGTAGGTAGAAGGCTGAAATTTGGCAGGCTCATTCCTTACAGCTTACTTACAAAAGTTGGGCAGGTTTCATTTCGAAATTCTACGCCTAATGGTCATAACTGGAAGGTATTTGTCTCCATATACTGTAATGGAGTTGAGCTAGATGGGCGTAGGGGGGCATAGTTTCGTGTGACATCATCACGCCTCCCACGTAATCACGTGAACTGACTGTCAACGCAGTACATAGAAAACAAGGAAGAGCTCCAAAAAGCACTGAAGAAAACATACATTATACAATTGAGAAGGCAGCAAAACAATAAGAAGCAACCGAGTGACACATACAACCATAATCATGAGTGCAGCTACTTCGGAAACAAAGCAAGGTGTAAACCTAAAGTTTAAATTAAGTTCATAGACAGGCTGCCGCTGGCGTTTGTCATGCCCACGACTAATGCGGGATACAAGTTTAATGAGAGGATGCAGGGTATAAACGAGAGTTTTGATCACTTTGTAACTAAGTTAAATTTGCTGGTGAATGGCTGTGCTTATGCAAATTCCGAAAGACTGTGTTTGTGGGGGGATTGACAGTTAAGGCGGGTGGGGGAGTCACGTCATCATCTCCCCTCCCATTCACCTCATTTCGCTCTGAGCTGAGCTCCGCGGCTAACGCAGTCTTGCGGAAGCAACTTTGTGATGCGGCCACTAAATACTCACAGAAAAATCCACAAGTTAATACACACGCTGTCTCTAGAGTTTCTCAACACTCTGAATCCTCCAGGCACTACTTACAAAATGTTACATTGACAATCGTGTTACGTTATTTTTAAAATGTTTCCTTTTCTTAGCAAAAAGCACAGCTGAGAAGTTTCGATGCATGTGCTCCATAACGCGTTAAAAAATAACGCATTTAATCACACTTTGCATTCCAAGCAAAGGGGAACTTCTGTCAATGCAAGATTTCCTGGTACACTGATTACATAGATGCACACATCAGAGCTACAAAAATGTAAGAGTCGGAAGAAAGCACGTTGCTATGACTGATTGGAGGAAAATTTCGTTTCAAAACACTACCCGACGGAAGCCTTGATAAAAGTGTGGTTTTGTGCAAACTGTGCAAAAAGGAGTTTGCATACCACCCAATCACTTCAACCTTACAGTACCATCTAAATGCAAAACATGTTACAGCGAGCACAGAAACTGTGTATGCTGTTAGCACTAGCAGTAGCAGTTCGAGTACCAACAAAAGGTGTCGGCAGCCCAAACCTGATGAAATGACTGGCTTCAGGACCAAAATTAGTAAGTCAACATCGGTCAAACACATACAAGCATATTCATGAGTGCAGCCACTTTGAAAACAAAGCAAGGTGTAAACCTAAAGTTTAAATTAAGTTCATAGACAGACTGCCACTGCCGTTTGTCATGCCCACGGCTAATGCGGGATACAAGTCTAATGAGAGGACGCAGGGAATAAATGAGAATTTTGATCACTTTGTAACTAAGTTAAAATTTCCGCGACGCTCATATCGTCAGCGAAGACCTCTCTCTACACTATATTAAAGAAAATGGCAAGTTTCCTTTCTTTACACCTTTTTTCCTTTTATCCCCAACCAAAGCCTTTCTCTCTTAACACTGCAGAGGACACAAAAATGATTTTCTTTTAATTGCTGGTAATGCCGGTAAGGCACATTACCACAGGCAGAAATTTGGACGTTCACATAGAAAATGTAATTTCTATACCACAGCCGTCGTGTAGCGCCTTTTAAAAGAGATCTACTACCAAGAGATCATCCATATACATTTTAGCTGCTGTTAGTACTACTTACCTGTTATGTTATACCATCTTTAAAATGTAGCTTACCCGAAACCACTCCACTGGTGCTCAGTGTATCTTTACTTCTTAAAACGTTAATGTTTTACTGTTTAATAGCTTATAGACTACAATTTATTTTTTTCCCTTGCACTCAGTGAGCGAGGTCAATGGGTGATCAGTTATATATATATATCAGTATATATATATATATATATATATATATATATATATATATATATATATATATATATATATATATATATATATATGAATGACCTCCAAAGAGCGCGGAGACTTTTGATCATGTGAACATGTCTGCAAAAAGTGGAGTCTCCTGCCCTGCAAAACTCGAGCAGCCGGCGCGCGCGCAACGCTGTGCCAGCCTTTGAGACGCTGACTGCGCTTCTGCCTTAAGTCAAAGTGAGCACTTTTAATTGTTTTCCTCCTCCCCCTGCGCTATAGCCCAGACAAGTGCAAAAACAAGATCCCTTTTCTACACCGCGACAAACTAATATTAAGGCGCTTCGCACTTTCTTTTGCACGTGTACGATTATGAGGTCCTCAGCTCGGATTATGAAGACACACACAGGAGTGGAGGACCAACAGTGCTATCACAGCCGAATAATTTCAGGGACGTCTCACCAGTCTACACAAGACCCACCGCGACTGTCCCGAAAAGGCGCTCATAATTTCAGCGAACACATCTCTCTACACTATATAAAAGAAAAAGGCAAGTTTCCTTTCTTTACACCTTTTTTCCTTTTATCCCAAACCAAAGCCTGTCTCTCTTAACACTGTAGAGGACACAAAACTAATTTTCTTAAATTGCTGGTAATGCCGGTAAGGCACATTACCAGAGGCAGAAATTTGGACGTTCACATAGAAAATGTAATTTCTATGCCACAGCCGTCATGTAGCGCCTTTCAAAAGGGATCTACTACCGAGAGATGATCTATATTCATTTCAGCTGCTGTTAGTACTACTTATCTGTTGTGTTACACCGTCTTTAAAATGTAGTTTACCCGAAACCACTCCAGTAATGCTCAATGTAGCTTTACTTCTTAAAATGTTAATGTTTTACTGTTTAATAACTTATAGACTACATTTTATTATTTTTCCCTTGCACTCAGTGACCAAAGCTATACACACACATATAGACACATACAAACACTCACCTAAAGGATTATTAGGAACAGCATATGGTGTTTGACCCCCTTTCGCCTTCAGAACTGCCTTAATTCTACGTGGCATTGATTCAACAAGGTGCTGAAAGCATTCTTTAGAAATGTTGGCCCATATTGATAGGATAGCATCTTGCAGTTGATGAAGATTTGTGAGATGCACATCCAGGGCACGAACCTCCCGTTCCACCACATCCCAAAGATGCTCTATTGGGTTGAGATCTGGTGACTGTGGGGGCCATTTTAGTACAGGGAACTTATTGTCATGTTCAAGAAACCAACTTGAAATGATTCGAGCTTTGTGACATGGTGCATTATCCTGCTGGAAGTAGCCATCAGAGGATGGGTACATGGTGGTCATGAAGGGATGGACATGGTCAGAAACAATGCTCAGGTAGCCCGTGGCATTTAAACGATGCCCAATTGGCACTAAGGGGCCTAAAGTGTGCCAAGAAAACATCCCCCACACCATTACACCACCACCACCAGCCTGCACAGTGGTAACAAGGCATGATGGATCCATGTTCTCATTCTGTTTATGCCAAATTCTGACTCTACCATTTGAATGTCTCAACAGAAATCGAGACTCATCAGACCAGGCAACATTTTCCCAGTCTTCAACTGTCCAATTTTGGTGAGCTCATGCAAATTGTAGCCTCTTTTTCCTATTTGTACTGGAGATGAGTGGTACCCGATGGGGTCTTCTGCTGTTGTAGCCCATCCGCCTCAAGGTTGTGCATGTTGTGGCTTCACAAATGCTTTGCTGCATACCTCGGTTGTAACGAGTGGTTATTTCAGTCAAAGTTGCTCTTCTATCAGCTTGAATCAGTCGGCCCATTCTCCTCTGACCTCTAGCATCAACAAGGCATTTTCGCCCACAGGACTGCCACATACTGGATGTTTTTCCCTTTTCACACCATTCTTTGTAAACCCTAGTAATGGTTGTGCGTGAAAATCCCAGTAACTGAGCAGATTGTGAAATACTCAGACCGGCCCGTCTGGCACCAACAACCATGCCACGCTCAGAATTGCTTAAATCACCTTTCTTTGCCATTCTGACATTCAGTTTGGAGTTCAAGAGATTGTCTTGACCAGGACCACACCCCTAAATGCATTGAAGCAACTGTCATGTGATTGGTTGATTAGATAATTGCATTAATGAGAAATTGAACAGGTGTTCATAATAATCCTTTAGGTGAGTGTATATATACATATATGTATATGTATATATATGTATATATATATATATATACCTGTGTGTGTATATATATATATATATATATATATATATATATATATATACCTGTGTGTATATATATATGTATGTATGTATGTATGTATGTATGTATGTATGTATGTATGTATGTATGTATGTATGTATGTATATATATATATATATCTTGTCACGCTTGGGTCACAGATTTGCACAGAGACACAGAAGGTCGTAGAAAAAAAGAAGGATTTTTATTCAGACACCGCAAACAAATGAGCTTAAATGTGCTCCATGACAAGTCAGAGATGACAGTTCGCTAGGAGCAGAGAGAGATAAAAGCAAACAATCAATTCCAAAACTGACAGGCGCCATGCAAGGCTTATAAGTCGGCAGAGTACCACATGAGGCTTGTATTACCCGTTATAGTGCAAGGATAAGGAGCAATGTGTAGTCAGTGTTTCAGGGTTTGTGGTTTTCCCAGGGGCGTCTGTCTCTATTTGGGGTGCGATCAGCCCTCCAGCTCACAATATATATATATATATATATATATATATATATATTATATATATATATACACACACACATATACACACACCTATCTACATTATATATACACACACTATATATACACACACATACATACATACATACACCCACACACATATATATAATTTGTGTGTGTGTATGTATGTATGTATGTGTATATGTAGATATGTATATATATATTGTGGACGCGGCCCGGACACAAACAGGCGGACATGTTGTTCATCAAACCCCCACACGTTTATTTACAATATTTATAACAATAGCAATGGTCACACAGACCCAGTTCAGTCCAAATAGTGCACAAACCCCAAACACACACAGTCCTGGCCACAATATGCCTTCTCTTCGGGCCGCCTCCACACTCTCCTCGTGCCTCGTCCTGCTTCCACCCGACTCCAGCGCTGAATGAATGGAGACGGCCCCTTTTAAACAGTCCCCGGATGAGCCCCAGGTGTTCCCGGCATTCCTCCTCTGGCCACGCCCCAGCATGGCAGAAGTGCCGGCTGTCCTCCCGGCAGCTCTCCGGGTGCCGTCCTAAATCTTCCCCCCAGCAGGTTCTGGTGTGGCGGAAGTGCTGGGGAAACAAGTCCTCAAGGCATTGGGGCGCCTCCTGGCGGTGACCACGGGCCCCTACAGGGTGGAGCTTCCATGCCCTGTACCCGTGGCCCCAGAGCAACCAGGAAGGCGGCCCCCACGTGATCCAGGGTGGGCTCTGACCCTCTTCCGGTCCCTCATGGCGTCCCGGCCGGGTCGTTGCCCCTGGCATCCCTGACAATATGTAGACTCAAACCCATTATGACAGCAGCAATCCAAGCTGTGAGAAAACACTAAAAAGGAGGCGTGTCAGACGTCGTGGTACATTTTCTGATGCAGCTAGACGAAAACAACTTCGTGATGCTGCGGCCAAATACACAAAATAATTACTTTGACAATCATGTTATGTTATTTTCAAAATGTTTCCTTTTCTTTTTCATTACTTCTTTAACACACTACTTCTCCGCTGCGAAGCGCTGGTATTTTGCTAGTTTGGCTATAAATTATGATCACGTAGTTCTGATGGGAGATTTTAATGTACACATTGATGTGGAAACTGACACTTTTAGCAAATGTTTTACTTATTTGTTAAATTCAGTAGGATTTTGTCAGATTGTCAAAGGTCCAACTCATAATCATAACCACACATTAGATTTAATTATAACTTAAAAAGTTGAAATTCAAAATGTAAATATTACTCCATTAAATTAACTTATTTCTGATCACTACTTAATTACATTTGATTTAGTCCTGCCCTTGCCAACGCACTCACAGCTCAGAATACTATTCTACAATAATAGATAGCAATAATAAAAATCCTCAGGTACTGTTTAGAACAGTGGCTAAATTAACAAATGGGAATTCAGATCAACAGTGCAAAATACCAACAGATATTAGCAGTACAGACTTTATGAACGTCTTCAATGAGAAAATGAAAAATATAAGATCCCAGATCTCAATATCAGAGTACAAACCAAATACTAGCTTAGCAGACCCTGTCTCAAATTGCATTCAGCACTTTAGTAATTTTAATCCTGTAACTGAGCAGTGACTCTGAACTTTAATTTCTAAAATGAAGCCCACTACTTGTTCCCTAGATCCAGTGCCAACAAAACTAGTAAAAAGTGCAATGCACGTTCTTGCAGCGCCTATTCTAACCGTTATCAATAGTTTATTACTGCATGGCACCGTACCTGATGTACTATAAGTGTCAGTCATTAAACCTTTACTTAAAAAGTCAGACCTAGACCCACACATACTAAATAACTATAGGCCTATTTCAAATTTACCATTTCTCTCTAAAATACTAGAAAACGTAGTCGCCAGTCAGCTTCAGTCACACCTTACGCGTTACAATTTATTTCAGAAATTCCAGTCTGGTTTTCGCACTGGTCATAGTACAGAAACGGCACTAATGCGGGTTGTAAATGACATTCTGATATCCTCTGATGAAGGAAATTCCACTGTAATTATGTTGTTAGACTTAAGTGCAGCATTTGACACCATTGACCATTCTATTTTACTGCACAGGCTAGAAAATGATGTTGGGCTTACAGGCCCCGTGCTCGCTTGGTTCAGTTCTTATTTATCACATTGATTCCAGTATGTACAGAAATGTGCTGACAGGACTCCATCATTATACACAGAAGTTCAATATGGTGTCCCGCAGGCCTCAGTACTGGGACCTTTACTGTTTTCACTTTACATGCTTCCACTGGGATCTCTCATTAGGAAACATAATGTTAATTTTCACTTGTATGCAGATGACACCCAGTTATACCTTTCATTTAAATCAAATGAAGTATCTCCGATGTTGTCTTTAATTAGGTGTGTTAGTGAATTAAAGGAATGGATGAATGAGAACTACTTGTCTTTAAATACAGATAAAACAGAGATGTTAATTGTTGGAGGGAATGACGCTGATCACAGCAAAATGTTGTCATCATTTAACTCAGTTGGAATCCCTATTAATTTTACTGAATCAGCCCGCAATCTAGGAGTTATCTTTGACTGTAGCATGTCATTTAAAGCACATATTACAAAGTCATCCAAATCATGTTTCTTCCATCTTAAAAATGTTAGGAAATTAAGGCACTTTCTATATAAACAGGATTCTGAGAAATTAATTCATGCATTTATCTCTAGTAGGATTGACTACTGCAATGCGGTGTTCACTGGCTGTTCAAACTGTTCTCTATACAGCCTCCAGTTAATCCAAAATGCGGCTGCAAAAATTATTACAAGAACAAGAAAATATGAACACATAACTCCAGTTCTTAAATCTTTACACTGGCACCCGGTTAAGTTTAGGGCAGATTTCAAAATCCTCCTTTTAACATATCCATCCATCCATCCATCCATCCTCTTCCGCTTATCCGAGGTCGGGTCGCGGGGGCAGCAGCTTAAGCAGAGAGGCCCAGACTTCCCTCTCCCCGGCCACTTCTTCCAGCTCTTCCGGAGAATCCCAAAGCTTCCCGGGCCAGCCGGGAGACATAGTCCCTCCAGCGTGTCCTGGGTCTTCCCCGGGCCTCCTCCCGGTTGGACGTGCCCGAACACCTCACCAGGGAGGCGTCCAGGAGGCATCCTGATCAGATGCCCGAGCCACCTCATCTGACTCCTCTCGATGCGGAGGAGCAGCGGCTCTACTCTGAGCCCCTCCCGGATGACTGAGCTTCTCACCCTATCTTAAAGGGAAAGCCCAGACACCCTGCGGAGGAAACTCATTTCAGCCGCTTGTATTCGCGATCTCGCTCTTTCGTCACTACCCATAGCTCATGACCATAGGTGAGGGTAGGAGCGTAGATCGACTGGTAAATTGAGAGCTTTGCCTTACGGCTCAGCTCCTTTTTCACCACGACAGACCGATGCAGAGCCCGCATCACTGCGGATGCCGCACCGATCCGCCTGTCGATCTCACGCCCATTCTTCCCTCACTCGTGAACAAGACCCCAGATACTTGAACTCCTCCACTTGGGGCAGGATCTCTCCCCCAACCCTGAGAGGGCACTCCACCCTTTTCCGGCTGAGGACCATGCTCTCGGATTTGGAGGTGCTGATTCTCATCCCAGCCGCTTCACACTCAGCTGCGAACCGATCCAGAGAGAGCTGAAGATCACGGCCTGATGAAGCAAACAGGACAACATCATCTGCAAAAGCAGTGACCCAATCCTGAGTCCACCAAACCGACCCCTTCAACACCCTGGTTGCGCTAGAAATTCTGTCCATAAAAGTTATGAACAGAATCGGTGACAAAGGGCAGCCCTGGCGGAGTCCAACTCTCACTGGAAACGGGCTCGACTTACTGCCGCAATGCGGACCAAGCTCTGACACCGGTTGTACAGGACCGAACAGCTCTTATCAGGGGTCCGTACCCCATACTCCCGAGCACCCCCACAGGATTCCCGAGGGACACGGTCGAATGCCTTTTCCAAGTCCACAAAACACATGTAGACCGGTGGGCAAACTCCCATGCACCCTCCAGGACTCTGCTAAGGGTGAAGAGCTGGTCCACTGTTCCGCGACCAGGACAAAACCACACTGTTCCTCCTGAATCCGAGGTTCACTATCCGACGGACCCTCCTCTCCAGAACCCCGAATAGACTTTTCCAGGGAGGCTGAGGAGTGTGATCCCTCTATAGTTGGAACACACCCTCCGTCCCCTTTTAAAGAGGGGACCACCACCCCGGTCTGCCAATCCAGAGGCACTGTCCCGATGTCCATGCGATGTTGCAGAGACGTGTCAACCAAGACAGTCCTACAACATCCAGAGCCTTAAGGAACTCGGTATCTCATCCACCCCGGGCCCTGCCACCAAGGAGTTTTTGACCACCTCGGTGACTTCAGTCCCAGAGATGGGAGAGCCCACCTCAGAGTCCCCAGGCTCTGCTTCCTCATTGGAAGGCATGTTAGTGGGATTGAGGAGGTCTTGAAGTACCCCCACCCACCCTAACGCCCGAAGTGAGGTCAGCAGCGCACCATCCCCACCATATACGGTGTTGACACTGCACTGCTTCCCCTCCTGAGACGCCGGACGGTGGACCAGAATCTCCTCGAAGCCGTCCAAAGTCGCTCTCCATGGCCTCTCAAACTCCTCCCATGCCCGAAGTTTTGCCTCAGCAACAACCGAAGCCGCTTCCGCTTGGCCTGCCGGTACCTATCAGCTGCCTCCAGAGACCCACAGGACAAAAAAGTCCTATAGGACTCCTTCTTCAGCTTGACGGCATCCCTCACCGCCGTGTCCACCAACGGGTTGGGGATTGCCGCCACGACAGGCACCACCACCTTGCGCCACAGCTCCGGTCAGCCGCCTCAACAATAGAGGCACGGAACATGGCCCATTCGACTCAATGTCCCCACCTCCCTCGGGGCGGGTTGAAGTTCTGCCGAGGTGGGAGTTGAAGCTACTTCTGACAGGGGACTCTGCCAGCCGCTCCCAGCAGACCCTCACAACACGCTTGGGCCTACCAGGTCTGACCGCATCTTCCCCACCATCGAAGCCAACTCACCACCAGGTGGTGATCAGTTGACAGCTCCCCCCTCTCTTCACCCGAGTGTCCAAGACATATGGCGCAAGTCCGGCGACCGACCACAAAGTCGATCATCGACCTGAGGCCTAGGGTGTCCTGGTGCCAAGTGCACATATGAACACCCTTATGCTTGAACATGGTGTTCGTTATGGACAATCCGTGACGAGCACAGAAGTCCAATAACAAAACACACTCGGGTTCAGATCGGGGCCATTTCTCCCAATCACGCCCTTCCAGGTCTCACTGTCATTGCCCACGTGAGCATTGAAGTCTCCCAGCAAAATGAGGGAATCCCCAGAAGGTATGCCCTCTAGCACCCCTCCAGAGACTCCAAAAAGGGTGGATACTCCAAACTGCTGTTCGGCGATACGCACAAACAACAGTCAGGACCCTTCCCCACCCGGCGGAGGGAGGCCACCCTCTTGTCCACCGGGGTAAACCCCAATGCACAGGCTCCAAGTCGGGGGGCAATAAGTATGCCCACACCTGCTCGCGCTCTCACCGGGGCAACTCCAGAGTGGTAGAGAGTCCAGCCCCTCTCAAGGAGATTGGTTCCAGAGTCCAAGCTGTGCGTCGAGGTGAGTCCGACTATATCTAGCCGGAACCTCTCGACCTCGCGCACTAGCTCAGGCTCCTTCCCTTCAGAGAGGTGACATTCCACGCCCCAAGAGCCAGTTTCTGTAGCCGAGGATCAGACCGCCAAGGTCCCGCCTCGCCACCACCCAACTCACACTGCACCCAACCTCCTTGGCCTCTCCCATAGGTGGTGAGCCCATGGGGAGGAGGACCCACGTTACGTCTTCGGGCTGTGCCTGGCCGAGCCTCATGGAGCCTGGCTCCAGAGGGGGGCCCCGGTGACCCGCGTCCAGGCAAGGGAAAACATCGTCCAAGGTTTTTCTTCTTCATCGGAGGATGAAGATCCTTTTAACATATAAAGCATTAAATGGCCAAGGTCCGACTTACTTGTCTGAACTTATCATGTGTCAGGGATGCAAGGGGCCATGACCCGGCCGGGACGTCATCAGGGACCGGATGTGTGTCTGTGCCCGACCCTGGATCACGTGGGGGTTGCCTTCCGGGTTGCTCTGGGGGCCACGGGTACAGGGCATGGAAGCTCCACCCTGTAGGGGCCCATGGTCACCGCCAGGAGGCGCCCCAATGCCTTGGGGACCTGTTACCCCAGCACTTCCGCCACACCAGGAAGTGCTGGGGAGATGACTTTGGACGTTAACCGGAGATCTGCCGGGAGGACTGCCGGCACTTTTGCCACGCTGGGACGTGGCCAAGGGAGGAATGCCGGGAACACCTGGTGCTCAACCGGGTAGTGAATAAAAGGGGCCGTCTCCATTCATTCGAGGCTGGAGTCGGGAGGAGGAAGGACGAAAGCTCAGGAGAGCTGTGGAGGCGGCCCGAAGAAAGGCATTGTGGCCAGGACTGTGACTTTGGGGCTTGTACACTGACTTTATTGAACTGGGTCTGAGTGACCAATATTGTTGTAAATAGTTTTGTATAATAAACGTGTGGTGGTGTGAAAACAACATGTCCGCCTGTCTGTGTCCGGGTCAACGTCCACACATGACTTACAAAGCTGAGCGCACATTAAGATCTCAAGATGCCGGTCTGCTTAGGATTCCAAGGATTAATAAAATAACAGTGGGAGGTCGAGCTTTTACTTACAGGACCCCCTAAACTGTGGACTGGTCTGCCTGCTTCTATAAGAGATGCCCCTTCGGTCTCAGCTTTCAAATCCTGTTTGAAGACTCACTACTTCAGTTTAGCACACCCTGACTAGAGCTGCTGATTAACTGTACAGACTGCATCTCTGTTGTTAGTCATTAGCACTAAAACATAAGTAACATGATTGTTATAATTGAATATTAACTCTCACCTATTCTGTTTCTGTCTTCGGTACTCAAATGTGGCACTTGGTGCCACGGCCCACCTGCCAAGTTGTTTGCCTGCCTATGGTAAAGTCATTACTGTTGGAGGATCGCAGGAATCATGGGAAAGAGGGGTCCTTTCATTGGATTGGCTGGCCCAGCACTGTTTTAGCCGTGGAATGGCCAAATGGGGGAGGCAGCTTGATGGATGAGGTCTCCAGGACTCTAAAAATATCCAAATCTTATTATGGGATATCATCTACTGTTAAATTCTGCTCCGTACTCCTAACATTTTTATTTTTATGTTGTATTGAGGATTTGTTCTGCTCTGTGTATTGTATTGTATTGACCCCATTCTTTTGACTCTTTGAACTGCCTTTCCCAAGGTTTCTTCCATTTTTCCCTACATGTTTTTTTTAGGAGTTTTTCCTTGTCTTCTTAAAGAGTCAAGGCTGGTGGGCTGTCAAGAGGCAGGGCCTGTTAAAGCATATTGCGGCACTTCCTGTGTGATTTTGGTGAAGTTTTACTCTGCTGACCAAGCTATTTCTCATAGGTAGGGGTCGACTTGTCTTAAACCTAGTTTTATTAAATTTGATTTGCTTGCATGGAATGTTATTTGATTTTAATAAAATTAATAAAATGTTATTAAAATATTGTAATATTATAATCACTCATAATGTGGTCATTTTTTCATTTTGGGGACAGCATAGTATTTTCACAAACTATAGAGCTGGAAATGAGCATTAAAAACGACATGAGAACCATTTCTGCTCACTTATATTTATGTAGAAATAGCCAGTCAAAGTCCTGATCCAGCAGAGTGTTCAAACTTTGTGATCTTAAATCTCCTTATTATTGTTGATCCAAGACCCGTGCAATTTCAGTTCCATGGGTCACTCAGATGACCAAATCAGCAGGCCACTTTTGATTCAATAGAATTGCTGCTTACATCAAAAGAATCTCCACTGACGGTCCATTGTCTATTGGGTGTCTGGCTCTTAAGCTAATAACAAAATCTGGTCCTGTCTCACTTATTGTTGTCTATCGTCCCCCGAAATACAATGCATCTTTTTTATCTGATCTGAATGAATTATTAACCCACTTAAGTTCCTTTTCCCAGAGAGTTATTCTTCTTGGTGATTTCAACATCCATATTGACATTACTACATGTAAACTGAGAAATTAATTCCTATCCTTACTGGACTGTGTTGACCTGACACAACATGTTGAGTTTCCCACCCACTCTGGTGGTCATATTCTGGACCTGACCTTCACTTCTGGACTATCTGTTGCCAACACTTACAGCACTGATCTGGGCTTCTCTGACCATAAAGCAGTGCTTTTCACTGTCTCACTATCTCTCTCTCCTCTTACCTGTAAATGTCAAATTTATTTTCTTTGAGAGAATGTCACGTAAGTCTGGCCTCACTGTGCACGTCCAGGCTTTCTCTGACTATCAAAGGGGTTACAAAGAAGCAATCACTGCAGCCAGGAATGCACATTATGGCAGAATAATAGAAAGTGGCCATGAGAACCCAATAGTTTTGTTCTCTGTAGTTAATAAACTACTTCAACCCTGAGCAGAAGAGCAGGCGTCTCCTCAGATGCAACAACCCCTTAAAAGTGGGTCTCTCTTTCTTTATTTCTATATAATTCCCTGATTTAATGTCTTCCAGATGAGCTCACTTTTGCTTTGTAATTATTTTAAGATATGCAGTAGATGAAGCCTCAGATGTACAGCTTCCTATCATCATGAAAATGATATCAAGTATACATCTCAGCATTTAAATTATTCAGAGGGCTGTAATATCACGAATGTAATGGATTCTGTGTCCTGTCGGAGGACGAGAAAGCCCGTTGTGATTCACACACATAGAGCACATAGAAGATCAAATACAAAAAAGCATTTAATGTGCTACTTTAATTACGATGGAATTTGAGAAACTAGTAAATTAAACGATTTTAAGATGAAATTTATGATGTTCTGCTTTAATGACAAAATAAACTACGTGATTAAAGTGGAAATTTCATGCTTTTTTATCTTACTGTATCCCTATTTTTTTTCTTTTCTTTGTACCCTAATAAGCTTTCACATGACACTCAGATGGTGGGCTATGACTCTCCTTTTCACAGCGACTTTGATATCTGACAACTTCTGTTTTATTTCGGGCACCGTGCGACTTTGTGAATTTGAGCTTTGAGTTTGTCTGTCACTCTATGTCATTCGATCATCTTCCTTTTGTTGTTTATACCATTGTTTAAACTAACAAATAGTATGCTTTTCTTTCCCTCCACTTGGTATTCGCTGAAATTCTTCTATTTTCCCCCATGCTTTTCCCATTGTCTTTTCACAGAACGCTGAGCTCAAGGGCTATTTATATTGATTTGCATATTCAAAGAGGCGTAATTCTGGGAGGAGTTGGGGCGGGACAGCAGGCGCGTGCACGTGTGTTACTTTTCATGCTGACCGGGATTTATGGAGCGGATTTATGCATCTGAATTTCTTTCTGTGTACTCACATTTCTGCTTTTGTCCGTACCGCATGTTTTAGTGTGAATTCTATGCATGGCGCTATGCATGAGGCCCCAGGACGTTTTCTCAGATGTTATCTTTATGCAGAGCTGTAAATTCTCCACCTTTTCACAGGCAGCAGCACTTCAGTTCCTTCACACCAACCAGCTGAATCTTCCTGACATTTGAGCAGAGCTGACAGACAATCCACCACATTGTCTGAAAGCAGACCAGGACGTTTTCAAAGGGGTTACTCCTAACAGGGTGTCATGGCATCAGTTTGGTAGGAGAGACCTGGCAGCACTGCATCACTAGTGACGATGGAAAATCTGCTTTCTTCAAGAAGCCTGCCAGGAAAAGGAGATGGGCAACCTTCTACTCAGTTAAAGAGAATCTGCTGAGCAAGGAAGGCAGGAAACCCCAGGTGGAGTAGCGAGTTCAAATCAGAAGAACACCATGCTGAACATATACACCTCTACAAAGAGGTCTTTCTGGCTGAGAACACATCAGCTCAGGCTGTAACAAATACTCGTATGCTAAGGCTGACTGAAACAGAGGAAGAACTGGATACCCTCAAAGTGAAGTGAACCTTCATCTCAGAAGGATGTGTCAAACTAAACAGCTCTTACAGTTCTGGAGGGCACTCGCTGTCCTACTGCAGTCTCAGCACACATCATGGAGGATCTGGGCTCCTACCTGATGAATGGAACTACGAAAACCTATGGCTTTGGTGCAAAACTGAGGAGCTGTTGAATCAAATGGGTGTGCTTGACCACCTGCATGATGCCTTCCAGCTGACCTTTGCTAAGTTGCTGGGATGTCCATCCTGTGAAGGAGGAATATACGCTGGTCAGAGTGTTTGATCCCAGGCAGGCCCCTGCTATGGACAAACACAACGAAGGAAACACAAAACTGAAACCTGTGATGAAGCCATCAGCAGAGCTAAGTGAAGAGTGGATAGCGTATTTACACTGCATCTTCAATGAGGGTCTCTCTTCTTCTGTGGAGCTGGCTGATCACTGGAAGGGTGTGAGGCAGCATTTGTAAAGGGTGACAGAGATAGCGTTGGCCGACATCTACATGCCAGTCAGCTCAGTGGATGGTGAGAGGAGCTTTAGTGAATACAAGACAAGAGAGAGTCACTCAGTGAGCTAAAACACCAAGCGCCTCACAATCATAGACTTCAACGGGGATGAGTGTCAGAGATGGAAATCAATCAAATGACAACAGCTCCACGCTAAAACAAAATGGACTGATTAAGGGCCTTAAAATATAATGACCGTCTGTAAGAGCCATTTGCTAGTTACTGAGGTTACGTCAAGCAGATACAAGGATTGGCTTACTTATGTGAAATGTCTGCCTATAAAAAGAGCAAAGTCTACGAGAGGTTCTTCTAACAGCCACAAGCCAACCTGTGTTGGTCAATTCAAATGGTTTCCTGTCATTGCGACTAAAGATGAGGCTCAGTTAGTGACCTGCCTTGGTGTGTGGAAGGCGTGGAGGGCACACGGGTTCAAACTGCGCCTTGACGTGCCTTAAGTTGTGTGTAACGTAACGTGCTGTGATGAATGAGCGGCGGCGAACGTTTAGAGAGTACTGAAGGTGAAGAGAAGAGCCTGTTAGGATAGAAAACAACCAAAGTTTAACAAGAAAAGGCCACGTTTACAGAAGAGACATTATTCACATTTTTATTTTGCTATTCTTTGTGTGTAACAACTTTTCTCTTTATTATCATGTGGACTGTTTGCTTGGAATTTTCAATAAAACTTTTAAAATGAACTTTTAGACTGAGAAGTTTCTTTCAGCAATCATTTGAGCCCATTGCTTGATCCTGTCTTACCTTCCAGCAGCTCTTAGTTTACTGAATTTAGATATTTAAATGTACTAATTATATTTTTATTTTTAGTTATAATATATAGATGTATTCTCTCAATGATAGATAGATAGATAGATAGATAGATAGATAGATAGATAGATAGATAGATAGATAGATAGATAGATAGATAGATAGATAGATAGATAGATACTTTATTAATCCCAAGGGGAAATTCACATAATCCAGCAGCAGTATACTGATACAAAAAAAGAATATTAATTTAGAATTATTCCTTAGTTTATGCCCTGAACTTCTATCCATTATGTTTAGTTACAATAAGTTACACTTGTGCTAGTGTGTGGTTTCATTAAAATGAATGTCAACTGTCATTTCATTATTGTTTGTGTTGTTGTAGCTGTTGATACTTTCTTACAGTAAATAAAAAATAATAAAAACCAAAACATCTGAATTTAGGAAAAATAAAAAACGATGAAAACAGAAAATCAGAAAAAATTTAACGGACTCCATAGGGCCCTCTATGCGCAGGTTCACATCTCAGCCATTCCATATCTCAGATCAGCTTTCCATGTTTGTCATGAAGGCCGCGATCACCTCGACTGTGTGACTGCAGTTTGTAAGTCTCAATGGAGCAACATGTACACGGAGAATCTGCAGACCACTGCCAGAGAACCTTCTAGAATCACGAAGAGAGACGATCCCCTCACTGCACCTGCACTCAAAAAACTATTTTTTTAGGCCAACAAACGCAACGCTCTGCATCAAGCTTTCTGAGTTTTGTTTTTCAATAAATGAAAAATGAAATTTGAGTTTAGATTACTTACAAGTTTATGCTAAAATTTGCACAAATATAATTCTTTCACGTCAACACATTAAATAATGTTTTCAAATTAAAATATCTAATAACATCATTGAACATTAGCCTAATAGCATGCATTTGATTAAGTGAAGGTTAGAGGTTTCTTGAATTGCTTTCTACAATGTGAACTGACAACTCAAGTCAAAAAACAGGGCCGACTCTCTGGGTGGGCAGCCAAAGCAGACCTGATGTAACGTTTGATGCCAACATCTCAGCATCCAGCACAAAACCTGCTAATGTGCCACAAGTAAAGCAAGCAAATCTCTACATTCTGTGTCCAAATCCTCACACCAAAAGGATGCTGTGCTACAGAATGGCCTCCGATTCAAGCCAATCCCAAACAGTAGACTTCAGGCCAATGGTGGCACACAGGGCCCTTTCACTCCTGCCCCCCCAAAGCCGTTTGTTGCCAGCTGGTAGTTTGTCTTTCCTGTGGGGCTGCCATTCCCTTTCTTTGTGTTTTTCGGCTCTCAGTCCAAACTCAGTCACTCCTGCCAAAGCTGCTCTGATCCTCCATCACACACACTGCCCTTCACACCCCCAAGCCAAGCCCATTTGATAAGCTGCAGCTCTCCAATTGGTGGGTCTTCCAGTCCTGCGGAGAGTCACTTGACAAACCGGTTTGAAGAGCTTCCACCAAGTCGGCCATCACATTCCTCAGTTAGTGGGCGGTGAGGGGGTCTTTAAACATGAAAGCTTCTCACCAATGAAACACTAATATCACATTGCTGTGTCTAACTAGCAAACAAAGACATACAAAATATTTATCAACTTACATATAAAAGTTCACAGCACAACAACATTCAAGTCGAGAAGACGAGAATAAAAAATAAAAATAAAAGGTGCTTCCACAGTCAGCGCTATCTGTAATTAATCTACAGTAGTTATGATATTATCTGGCGTATTTTAACATACATTAATATAAACTGAGAACAGACTTTCTCCGAGAACACAACTCTTAATATGAAGTAACGTCACTGGGATGTAAAGAATTGGTTCACTTTAAAGTGCCTGCCATTTGGATTAACGCTTCTTCACATATTCCTCATAACTGCACTGCTTCTCAAACTCGCTTTACTTAAAGAAAATAAATTTCAAAAGGCTCGTCTACTTCAAAGTCATGTGGCTACGTAATCTGCCCTCATTTTAAAATAACTTCTTTACATAAAGTTTCATATTTTAAACTAACAAAATATTTTCCCACCCGCCCCTGATTTCCAAAGCCCTGCACTCACAGTAAATGCCGTCTGTCGGTTTGCCCCCACCCCCCGTGGCCCATTCTCAGCCCCCCATGATTGACCCCCTGCTCACCACTTTAAACAATGAGGACAGACAGTTGAGATCCAGCCCATAATAGTCGAGTCGCGGCCCTGCTGAGCTCTGCAGCTTTCACATTTTGTATTTTGATGGCTTCATGTGGTCCGACACAAACAGCCCGATTGGCTTGAGTCCTGTTCTTTATTTAACACGGCCATCTCTAGTAAGCTAAAGTATCAAAGTGTACAGAAATACTGAAAGTAGTTTTAAAGGATAAGAGACATAAAATAATAGCATTTCAAATATCACTAAAATGTACTCGTAATGCCATGTCAGCTGTAGATTTTACTGTATCCCTCCAGTAGGACTAGCTTGTGTAATGTTTGTATTTTTTATTTCCCATTAAACAAATCAAAGTCTCCCTGTTACAGTGAAACCGCACGAGCATCTTTCCCGAAAAAAAAATACAAAAAAAAGAAATTTAAATTATTTCTAATAGGTCTCAATATGAGACAAACTGGTGCTTCCGTAGTTTACCGATGACGGATTTAGAGGAAAAAGAAAAAAAAAACACGCAGAGCTCGAGAAAAATCAGAAAAGAACGACGGGGCCGTACGGGAGCGAGCGGCTGAACAAGCGCGTGCCCGACGGACAGCACAGTTCGGAGCATGCGCGAAATCAAAAGGAGAGGCAGCGCGGAAGAGTGCACGAGCGCGAAGAGAGCCGAAGCAATCCCGAGTTAACGCGCCGCCACAAAATCTGAAGCTCTCCAACTCCCGCATTTCACGGGACACCAACAGGGAAATAAATTAACGTATCACCAGCTAAAAGTGCGCGACCCCCATCATCCACAATAAACTCGTGAAGGTGCGATTTGCTGTGCCCCCTCCTCCACCACGTAGCTCTCAATCCTCAACACTCAAAATCGAACCACGCGGCCTCCCTCGGGCACCTCCTCAAACTTAAAGCCGCCCACTGCTGGCATTCCCACCCGTATGCGATCCCCACGTTCGACTTTGTCTCACCTTCCGCACCTTTACTTGATCTTATAGCCGTGAAGAAGTCGGACCGCGAGGGTCTCATAAGAGCAAACAGAGAGGAACTGCAGCACGCGATAGAAACAGTAGCTACTACGTCATTCACGGAACGCCCACTGCAAGGATGAACTTCCCGCTTATTGTAAGGCAGCATCACTGAAGCGACGGCCGCTGTAAGAATGATAGCAATAATGTTACTTAGGAAAGCAGAAATCTATTTTAATCTCAGACAAAAGGCTGGTTAATAATTTGTTTCCCTCAAGTGAAAGTAAAAAAGCATATTCGCATCGCTCTGTTTCAGACATACACCATGAGAACAGTAATGTTAAGAGACGCCGTTACCTTCATACTGAACAATCAAATACGTGGACGTTATAGCTGGAAATTTCCAGTTATTAAACTAATAATATGTGGCTTATTATTAATACAGAATTAAGAGGCGTCATGGTAGAGCACAATCCTAGCAAGTGTCAGGTGCGATGCAGGGACAATCCCTCGACAGGACGCCAGCCCATCGCAGGGTGAGCCCACTCACAACAGCCAATGGAGTGTGGCAGGAAGACGGAGCACCGGAAGGAAATCCACATGGACATGGAGGGAACATGCAGGCTCTGGGCAGGGAGGACTTGAGATCTGAACTCTGGTCACCTTGATGAGACCACCGCCATTATTGGTCCTTTCTTTGAAACTTTTGTTATCTGTTGTTTTTAGTCATGTTTTAATCAAATAAATTATATGCAGTTATAAAGATAATTATTTGTAATTATGAATATTTACCATTTATTAATTTAATGTGGTTTAAAATGATTTATTCTTAGAAAACACAAACAGACTTTGCAGGTATTAGTACTTGTACAGCTCTTTCTTTCTTTCTTTCTTTCTTTCTTTCTTTCATTTTTACAACCCTGAACATGAGAACGTCTAATGTAATGTTTAGGCTGTAAATGTATCGGCCAAGATTGATTAATGGGTTATTAGAGGATGATCATGATCGCCATTTACAATTCTGCAAAATGGTTATGAATGAAGAAAGACAAGGCAATGGCATCACTGATAAAATTACGAGTACCGACAAAGATCAATCTAAAGCTTCAGGTGAGGCAAATCGGCACAACTGTGTCTATTATTGCACAGAAAATCCTCATGTAACGATGGAAGAACAGCCGGGGGTCACAGTTTGGGGGTTCTTTCATGTAACGGGTGTGAGTGCCGTATAGGAGGAATAGCCTGGCCAGGATGGGGATGAATTGATATCCTGCTCAAAATATCCTGCTTAATGGATGGAATGGAGGAGGTGGAGTATCAAGAGCAGTTCCTCCTCCAGTATAATAGATGGCAGTGCTCTGCTGGTGTGAACCCAGTAAGGACACCCACAGGGATATATGGGAGTCATAGTCCTGAGGGACAATCCTGTCAGGGTCCTTGGGTGCCACCTAGGGGTGCTGTACGGTGAGGGATTTGCTGTTTCAGGAGACTTCCATCTGACCCAGAGGGGCTTCTGTCAGGGTCTGCGCAGGTCCAGGAAGTTAGTGATGAACAGAGTGAAGCCTCATGAAGCATCAAAACATTTGAAGGAATTGTGTCAGAAATCAAGTCAAATCAGCAAAGAGCAGTGGGATAAACACATCTGGACCTGCTGTCACAAAAAGCCTCGGACTTTCCAAGCAACATCCCTCCTCATGAATATATCTTAAAGGTTCAGAGAGGCAATCAGCACAAAGCTGGCTTAGTCACAGCACAGTAGAATAATAAAACATTCCCTTAAATCAAAATAATTTTAGGAATTCACCGTGCACTGGAGAGATTCTGAAGGACTGGAAAATGGCAAAAATCATACCACTAGCCGACCCACGGTGTAGCATATGCCGCATAATTATTCACTGATAGGTGAACACTTCCTGAAAGACACAGTTCAGCAATCTCCTATTCAGCATCGCGATAGGGCGGCGGCCATCACTCCGGGTTCGGTGTCAGTCTAACAAGGGATAAAAAGAAGGGGCACAGAAACAACAGGGAGAACAGAAGCTTGCACGGACAATGACAGCAGCAATGAGAGAGACCTGTTAGCAAAGCAAAGAAGCCGGAACAGAAAAGAACAATGAAAAGTCAACGTGGCTCAGAGGTGCATGTGGACTGTAGCAGAGACCAAAGCGACTGAGGATGTGTTTGGTGAGGTGTTGGGGGCGGGCACACGAGCATGCAGTGCACATACCTGGAGAGCGAGGGTGTGCGCGGGAGGAGGGTTAGAGTTGGCGGGCGGGGCTTCATCGTGCATACCCCATGGTCGAGAGATTTGGTCAATTATATATCATCCCATTATATAAAAATGGTGACATTTGCAGATCAAAGCAACTATAGGCCAGTAAGCTAATGTGCATCATAGGAAAATTAATGGAAGGAATTATTAAGAACAGGACTGAGCAACACCTGGCAAGGACAGGAGTCGTACTGAACAGTCAGCATGGGGTCAGAAGAGGGAGGTCGTGTTTTATTAACATGCTGGAATTCAATTAGGAAGCAACAAAAGGCTGCAATCAAAGTGAAGCTCATGATGTTATTTATCTTGACTTTCAGAAAGCAACAAAGGAGCCACATGAGAGGTTGGGCAGCACATTGAAAGAAGTGGGAGTTCAGGGTGATGTTTGTAGGTGGGTGAAGAATTGGCTCAGACACAGGAAGCAGAGGGTGATGGTGCAAAGAACCTCATCAGAGTTGGCCAATGTTAAGAGTGGTGACCAGCAGGGGTCAGTACTTGGGCCACTGCTATTTTTAATATATTTAAATGATTTACATAAGAATATAAGGAACAAGCTGGTTAAGTTTGCAGATGATATCAAGATTGGTGAATTGGCAGATAATTTGGAATCCGTTATATCATCAAAGAAGGACTTGGACAGCAGACAGGCTTGGGTAGATTTGTGGACAGTGATAGTTAATGTCAGTAAATGTAAAGAATTACACAAAGGGAGGTCTGAAGATCAAGAGTACACCTTATGAGAAGGATTTAGGAGACTTCCTGACTGTCTTCAGAAGCCATTAAGAAGGCCAAGTCACAGGAGGTTCTGCTCAAGCTGTATAACACACTGGTGAGGCTTCATCTTGAGTACTGGGTGCAGTTTTGGTCTCCAGGCTACAAAAAGGACATAGCAGCACAAGAAAATGTCCGGAGAAGAGCGACTAGGCTGATTCCAGGTCTACAGGGGTTGAATTATGAGGAAAGATTAAAAGAGCTGAGCCTTTACAGTTTAAGGAAAAGATTAAGAGGTGATGTGATTGAAGTGTTTAAAATTATGAAGGGAATTAGTCTATTAGATCGAGACTGTTATTTTAAAATGAGTGCATCAAGAATAAATTTCGCACAAACATTAGGAAGCCACGGAGAACGTTATGCTGCCTGTGACATCGTTCAGCATGACCGGTTTGGTCGGGGGTCAGCGATGGTCTGGAGAGGCATATCCATGGGGGGACACACAGACCTCTACAGGCTAGACAACAGCATTAGGTATTGGGATAAAATCCTTGGACCCACTGTCAGACCCTATGCTGGTGCAGTGGCTCCTGGGTTCCTCCTGGTGCACGACAATGCCTTGCCTCATGTGGTGAAATGATGAAGGAATTGATCCCATTGACTGGCCCCCTGCCCCTGCTCACTTACCTGACCTCAATCCAATAGAGCACCTCTAGGTGGGACACTTTTTTTGGGTCCGCCTGAAGCCTCAGCCTGTCCAGAAGCTCAGTGAAGACCTGGTCAAGATCTGGAAGGAAATCCCTCAGGACACGATCTGTCATCTTATTAGAAGCATGCCCCTCCAAAAACACCCCCCCACCCCACCCCGATATTGTCAGGCATGCATACAAGCACATGGGGGCCATACAGACTACTGAGTATGATTTGGAGTCACTGCAATGAAATTTCAGCCAAATGGACTCACCTGCCTGCCACCACATCATTTATTCCTTTTGTTCCTCACTCATCACCATGTCAGTCCATAGCAGTACACATTGACAGCAGGTTTTTTTTTCCCATTGAGGTCTGATGTGTTTTCAAAGTGTTCCTTTAATTTTTTGAGCAGTTTATACAGATATAATATAAAAAGGTGTTACACCTCCCTTAGTGATACGGCGGTAAGAAATCACAATGGAGAAATAACTTAGCTTTGTTTAATGTCGGCTTACGCTGCATAACAGACGAGGGAATCAAATGACAGAACCCAGTCCAGGAGTCTGGGCCCGAGATGTAGAGTCCGTCAACATCGTTGGTGCAGTTGAAGCATTTTCAGGATCAGATGCCGATATCTCCTATCCATCTGTCAGCTTCACAGGTGTGCCAGGCAATGTTCCAAGACTTTATACTCTTTCTTCACATGCAGGGCCTCCTTAGGTGAACATGCAATTCCAAACAAGTCAACGGAGCTCACACAAGGATAAAGTTCAATGCTGGCTTAAACAGATAGAAATAGTACACAGCATCTGCACGCTGTCCAGTTGTGCCAGTCTGTCTTATGTCACTCGGCTTGTCTAGCAGATCTATGTGCTGAACCCCTGTGCTTAATCTGGCTCTGTGTCAGCTGTGCATGTAAGCAGAAAGAAGCAGATTTATAAGACAGATTTGTGACAGAGTACACTTATACTTACTGCACTACACTTTGTTAGCATTGAGGTTTATTTATTGCAACTCTTCCTAATAAAATGTCCTTTTGATTTCATCACCTGTGTAATCTTTTAGTTTATATACAGGCTTGTGTCATTTATAGGTGCCAACAATAATAAATATTTACTCTGTAAATGTCTGCTTATGACCTTATTCGAATACACCTTTAAATTTTGATTCTCTGACATCCATCCATCCATCTTCTAACCCACTGAATCCAAACACAGGGGTCTGCTGGAGCCAATCCCAGCCAACACAGGGCACAAGGCAGGAACCAATCCTGGGCAGGGTGCCAACCCACTGCAGGACACACACAAACACGGGCCAATTTAGAACCGCCAATCCACCTAACCGACATGTCTTTGGACTGTGGGAGGAAACCCACGCAGACACGGGGAGAACATGCAAACTCCACGCGGGGAGGACCCGGGAAGCGAACCCGGGTCTCCTAACTGCGAGGCAGCAGCGCTACCACTGCGCCACCGTGCCGCCCATTCTCTGACATGATCACTGATTTTCAAAGTGCACAGAGTGGGTTTTCTTTGGTCAGACGCACCACAGACCCTCAGAGCATTTTCTGGAGTAACATCTGCAGGTCTTGTTTTAAGTGTGCTATCAAAACTGTGAGTGTAACTCTGCAGAAAGTCTGATAGGACGTCTATATACCTCAAAGGATTTGCATATGTAAAATATTTCCACTCTTTGGACTTTAAGGTCCTATTGAATCATTCGACTATACATACTCTTACATCACCGTTTGGGCAAAAAGTTAAATATTGTTCTGTTTTAGTAGTTTTTACACCAGTGTGTTATGAAATTCTCTGCCTTGGTCTGTCTGTAGTTTCTTAGGAACTCCACCCTGTCTTAAAATCAAACTAAAACCCCAAGAAACTTCTTTTCCTTGTCTTGGCCTTTTACTTACACAGGCCAAGCATATTTTGAGAGCACATCAATACACATGAGGATAAATTGATATCCATCATTGAATTTTGAGTAATAAGACATCTCTACCAAATCTGCTGGCCACTGGTCATCGACCATTGAAACAATTGTTCTGTTTCTCTTGAACCTCCACCCTGCTGCTTTGTGCCCACTTTAGGTAAGTCGTCCACTCATCCATTCCCACACATCTTTTCACTTGACATTTTCTACACAACCTCCACACTGTGGTCACCTAGGACTAGGATGCCTGCTCTGCTCCATAGATGACTTACCTTTCATCTTCACTGGTCAAAGTTGTCCTCGGCTTCCAAAGCTGCCCGGCTCTTTTGAGACTATGACTAAGATGGCCGCTTCCCTCAGACTACACCCAAGATGGCTGCCCACTTCTATTCAGATGACAGCCAAAGTGCCCGCTGCCTATCAAACCACACACAGCAGGTACAGACAGAGGGTTGGACTTCAGCTAAATAGGCGAAATCATCACAGGTTACAGGAAATGTACGGTGGAGCGGGACTTGCACCGGTGAAATTACTGATCATTATTGAAACTGTTTAATACTACTTGATAGATAGATAGATAGATAGATAGATATATAGATAGATAGGCAGATATAGATAGATAGATAGATAGATAGATAGATAGATAGATAGATAGATAGATAGATAGATATATAATAGATAGATAGATAGATAGATAGATAGATTAGATAGATAGATAGATAGATAGATAGATAGATAGATTTGGTTAAAAATTAAATAAACTACACTAGTTTGAAACTATTTAACATATATGGAAAGCAGTTTTTAACTTATTGTTAAAGAACAAACTATATTTTGCTAATGACAGAACTAAAAGTTAACAGAGTAGAATATACAATTGGAACAGAAACCTACTGTATAGCCACATAAATACAATACAAATTGAGCACGTATTCTTCCATTCATGTAATGGATAAATATTTGCCTCTTTATGTAATAAAAACTAGAAAAAAGAGCACTACATAAGCAACTGAAGCAATGTGAGTGATAAACAATAAAAGTTTAACAATTCAAGTTTTATTGATTAAAACATGACTAAAAACAAAACAAAAAAAAAAAAAGGTTTCAAAGAAAGGACCAATAATGGCGGTGGTCTCACCAAGGTGACCAGAGTTCAGATCTCAAGTCCTCCCTGCCCAGAGCCTGCATGTTCCCACCATGTTCATGTGGGTTTCCTCCCGGTGCTCCGTCTTCCTGCCACACTCCATTGGCTGTTGTGAGTGGGCTTACCCTGCGATGGGCTGGCGTCCTGTCCAGGGATTGTCTCTGCCTCGCACCTGACACTTGCAAAGATTGTGCTCTACCATGACGCCTCTTAATTCTGTATCATTGATATGTCCCACATGATTAGTTTGCTAACTGGAAATCTCCAGCTATAACGTCCACGTATTGGAGTGTATAGTATGAAGGTAACGGTGTCTCTTAACATCACTGTTCTCATGATGTATGTCTGAAACACGGCGATGCTAATATGCTTTTTTTACTTTCAGTAAAATGTGACACTTGAGGAAAAACACATTTATTAAACAGCCTTTTGAAACAGTATCGTTTTTTACAAGGTGCTTAGAAATTATTAACGTTAATTTAAAATGCTTACATGGCATAAGTCTGAGACTAAAAGATATTTCTGCACACGGCGGCCGTCGCTTCATCGTTGCAGCCTTTACAATAAGCGGGGCGGTTCATCCTTGCAGTGGGCGTGTCGTGAAAGACACCGTGGGCGTGGTGTTGAGGGCATTCCGTCAATGACGTAGTAGCTACTGTATCTACAGCGTGCTGCAGTTTCTCTCTGTTTACTCGTGTGAGACCCTCGCGGTCCGACTTCTTCACGGCCACAACATCAAGCAAAGGTGCGGAAGGTAAGAGCTGAGCGCCTTTAAATCTGAGGAAGTGCATGAGGCCGGTTGGTTCGCCTTTCAGCAAATCGCACCTTCGCGAGTTTATTGTAGATGACGGGGGTCGCGCACTTTTAAGCTGGTGCTACGTTAATTTATTTTCCGGTGAGTGTTCCGTGAAATGTAATGTTACTTCTGAGTTGGCGGAGTCGCGTTACATTGGGATTAGTGATGGGCTGCTCGATACTGACTTGTCGACACCGTGCCAGGCTACTTCGAGGCTTGTTTCAAATAGTGATGGGCTGATCGACACCGAGGTTTCGACAATGTGTCGAGCTTTCGAAGCACCGCTTCGAGGCTTGCTTCAAATGCGCCCGTCACATGATTTTGAGGCACGCTAGCGTAATGACGTCATTGATATCTGCGCAGTCAGCAGCCGATTTGGTCACTCGCTGGTCTGCTGAGCTTCTTTGGCTCAAAGCGCAAGAGCAGTTGTTCCTGCTGCAGCGTTAATGTGTGCTGACACGAGTTCAAATCGTAATTGGGGCTCGCGTATGGCCCTTGTCTAAAGTTAAAATAAGGGCTTTGTAGAAAAAATGCACTTGTGTACTACTTGTATGTATTTTGGAGACTTTATGAACGATTACGTGGGGTATCTTTTTCCTTGGTGTGGAATCGTGTCCACCTAGAATCTGTAACAAATTAATAAGCATATTTTGCGTAAGGCAGCACGTATTATAACAATCCATCGTCTCTTCTACCTCATGTCGATCATATCAGAGAGGCTAAGAAACGCTTCATCAAAGCCGACTTGTATACACGCACGACACTCCTCATTAAACGTTTTTACTACTCAGTGATTCCCAGATCTGTAGCTGATTTGTATTATTGATTTCCAAAACGCAATGTGAGTAAAAGCGAGCTCTGCATAACTAATCACAACTGTCTTTAAAACAGAATCAGTGCAATCGACAGCGTCTTCTGCAATTTAGGGAAAGCCTCGGGATTTCTGTGTTAATGAGACAAAAATGTTGAAAAAAAACTTTGAAAATTCATCCAGAGGTGGACATAAAGATCACTCAAGTACAGAAAAGAAGGAGAAGCTGGATAAGCACATCTGGAGCCAAACTTTCAAAAAACATCTGACTTTGTCAGCAACATCCGACCTTTATGAATGCATCTTATCAAAGGGGGGTAAATAAGTAGTCTTCTGAAGTGCAACACAACACAGTAAATCATTGATGGAAATAGAATTATTGAAAGGCTAAGCTTTTGTCGTTTCTATTTTCTTAAACCATCATCTTCAGTCCCACAATCCCCCGCAGTCACTGACACGTTTCACGTTCTCTGCTCCTCACCTGTCGTGTTACCCAAAGCATCAACACGGAGTTTCATTCAAGGCTTTACCGTCCGTCCTGTCACACACATAAAATAAGACACACATTTCATCTACATACGTGTTCAATAATAATAATAATAATAATGAGATAAAGCTCAAGATGGTAATATTTATGAGAAGACCCTTTAATGCCATCAGGGTGAGGAGGTGCCTTGTCTCCCGTTACGTGAGCTCGTCTGCCGCTCCTCACTGGGGTGCAAATGCAATGGAGAATACCGACAATGTACACCTTCCGAAGTGCAATAAATCGACTGTATAAGTAGAACATTTCAGATAAGCGATGAGCTTTGTTAATTATAAACAATGCAACATAACTATTATATGTGTTGTTACTCTTTCATTTATTCTCACCAAGTAATGGGAAATGGATATGAATAACATGTTTATAATAATTCTGATTAAAATACACTGTCAAAATATATTAATGAACAAACTGAGACACATTGGCCTTTTATCACAAAGCGTGTGCGCTGTCATTTAGGACACAATGCATTGTTAACGTCACGCACTCTCTACTGACGCGATGTCACGAAAACAAAGAAACAGCGCAGTCCATGAAACTCACAGCCTCCTTGATTTCTGACCTTATGATTAGTTGTCAATATCATATAAAAAAAGTCATTTTAAGAAGATGACAAGTCTGCTACAGTCAGTTCAATAAACGCTCCGTTTAAAATGTTTTCATATACAGAACATAAAACAGAATCTTAATGAAGCGGGACGCGCGAGTAGTAACGAATAATATGACACTATAAATTACGGAGGCACAGTGTGTAGCGCTGCTGCCTCACAGTTAGGACATCCGGGTTCGTTTCCCGGGTCCTCCCTGCGTGGAGTTTACGTGTTCTCCCCGTGTCTGCATGGGTTTCCTCCCACAGTCCAACGACATGCAGGTTATGTGCATTGGCGATCCTAAATTGGCCCTAGTGTGTTCTTGGTGCCCAGGGTTTGTTTCTTGCCTTGCTCCCTGTCTTGGCTGGGATTGGCTCCCGCAGACCCCAGGGACTCTGTAAATAGGAAATAGCGGACTGGATAATGGATGGATGTTTACTATATGATATACGATTTGAAGAAAATTAAGCGTTGCATAAAAATGTTGCACGTTTTATGTAATATGTTTCTATACATAAGGTTGATATTTGACAATACAGTATATCTTTGACACAATGTATCAGACAAAGGCAATGCATAATAACAATAATGAATTGTCAGCAACCATATGAATTGTCGTTTCAGGCCGTCACTTAACTATATCAAAGTGTGCAGTGTTAATACAAATTACAAAATATAAAACTAGAGAATTAAGTGTCAGAGAGACTCTCACAAATATCGAGCTCAGTGCCTTCGAGTGTGTTGAGGCTTCACAAAGCCTCCTTTAACTGCACAGTTCTGCTCAGCGCTTCAACCGCCATGACGGTTCATTAGCCAGTGCGCATGTCTGCTCGGAGCTCCAAAGCGCGTGTCACGATACAATCCCAGTGCGCATGTCTGCTCGGTGTTTCCACTTTTTATTCATTGAGCTCCGTTTGAAGTACATAAGGCATCAGCAGAGTTTAAGAACTCAACAGAATTGACAGGAGAAATGAATGTTTGTGGATGATCAATACACTGTAAAAAAATAAATCTCGCATGTGTGAAAAATAATAACACAAAATAGCTAATCATACGCAAAATAATCATTACTTTTATTAATAAAAATGGGTTTTGCCCTTTTTATTAATTATTTAATTCTAATTCAATAACACTTAAGAATAATGTTAACTTATTATTTTTCTTAAAATTTTTATATCTGATTGTAAGTAAAAAAAAAAACTATACTGTGAAGTGAACACATTTAAGTTAAGTTAAATTTAACGACGCTGCACTTCCTCTCACATCAATTTCTTGGTCTTTACAACAACGCATTCATCTGTACCTTTTATCCATAATAAGAGCTATTTCACTACGAATGTGTAAGTATAAAGCATATTAATTCCGTAATGAATAACTAATATTTCATTTTGTTAAGTTACAGACGTAAGTAGTTGTTGTTTTCACGAAACCTTTCCCTTCATGTCGGATACAAGGCGAGCAAGGCAGCGTCTTTTTAACAACCTACCTCGTTGGATTGCTTTAAAAAGGAAGCACATTTTTCGGATAGTTATGTATGTTCATATATGTTTCTTTTTTTAATCGTTTAAAACTACTATTTTACACAGAAAAAAGAAGATGACACTTTGAGATAAGTTTGAGAACGATATGGCGTTTTTGCTAAACTATACGATCAATTAACAACATAAAAAGACGTTTGCAAACCGTCACGGTATTATTTGACCTCTTATTTAATTCGTGTTCTGCACATGTCATGTATTTTCTGGTTAATTTTTAACACTGTGATTTATTTAGCGATGTTTGATTTCCTACGTCCTATTTTATTTCAGGATTTTCGCTATCGTGCTGAACAGTAGGCGGCCATTCATTTAACGGATATGTTGGCGTAAATGCAGGACGTGTGTGAAAAGCGCCACCTGCCGCAGGATTTCGCTCACTTCACGCTAACGTTTTCTTCCCGTTTACTTCATTCCTGTGGCATCGCTTGATTCAGATATACTTTTTGTGTACGTTTTTTAAAAAAAAGAAGATTTGCATTGGCATTTGAATGTCAGTAATTCAGTAAAAACTATCCTCGGACATTTGATTTAATTTTCGAATGTTTACCTCTGAAAATATAACTCCGTTGTTGTGACTATCTGGGTGTGTTCAAATAAATAAAGATATTTGGAATTTCAGCAGTGTGTTTCTTCGTGCCGGTCTCAAGCCTGCATAAATGGGGAGGGTTATGACAGGAAGGGCATCCTGTGTAAAAATTTTGCCAAATCAATATGTGGACAGCAATTTTGGATGATCCGCTGTGGCAACCTAACAAAGCAGCCGGAAGTAGAAGATATGGAATTTTAGCATTTATTGGCTGTACAGTCACTACTGTCCGGTGTTGCATTATTACTCATTTTTTTCTGAGTAATTCAAACAAAATCAGAGTAAAATAAAAGTATTTTTGACTCTACTTATATTTAATCAAACTTGTTTATTTTAGGTAAATTTGAGTAAATGAATAAATTAAGTTCATTAATTAATGACTCAATAGTGCAGTATATTAAATCTACTTAAAAATATTGCTTGTAATTTGTTTCCTTATTTTTTAAGTACTTTGAACTCATTATTTTTTACAGTGTAAATGATTGTGCCCGATAATCCTTGGTGAAAAGAAATAAAACTAGAAATTATACTGCATACAAATACCGACTTGTAGAATACATAATTCTGCAAAGAAGAGCTTTAGTGATACGGGTGACGACGCCCCTCTCACTGTAAAACTCACTTCTCATAAATATTCGTTCCTCAACTTGTGCAAAGATTTCATGCGACGCTCAACGTACGTCATATAATATACATCAATATATAATTATTTGGTTTTCATTACATAGATACATGATATTCATCCTGTCTGCTGAAAACAGTAGTGGTGCAGCGGTAGCGTTGACGCCCCTATAATAAGGCATGCGCGTGTTGGGGGTCCCACGTCCATCGAGTGTGAATTGTTACCCCAAAGAGTCTGTTTTTCTTTTTTCTTTTTTTTCATTTAATAGAATATTTCATCATGGACCAACGGCGAGCTACAAAGTGGGGTTGGATCACCATAAGCGGCCAAGGGGCACACAGCCCTAGTAAAGCTATATCAAACGTAACTGGGCATCTCGCTTTATGTTTATAACAAAACAAATCGATTTGAGTGAGGATTTCAACCGTTGTTTTGGGTGATGATTGAGGGTTTAGCGGTTTACATTTTTAAATATTAAATTAATCACGTGGAATGTGTTCTAACTTTTGCTACACGGTAAATGTGTTAGTTACTTAGTTAGATTATTTAGGAATGATACAGACAGGACAACTATCATAAGTGTTTAAGGAGATGTTTTATTATTATATTGTGCTGTGACTAAGACGGCTTTTTACTGATCGCCTGTTCGGACCTTGAAGATGTGTTCACGAGGGAGGGATGATGCTATTAAAAGCAAATGCTTTTTCAACAGCAGGTCCAGATGTGTTTATCCCGCTGCTTTTTGTTGCTTCAGCACTCAAGAGGATCTTTAATGCCGACCTTGATATGTGCACTGCTCACCTTGGAGTGTCCCGTGTGTGTCTGTGTGTCGGTGTGCCGGTGACTGATCTGCGCCGCGTCTCTCAGCCTCTCCGGATTGACACCTTTGAATGTTTGGTGCAGCAGAGCAAATTCAACCTGATCTACCACAGTGAGTTTGTTATCACCTTATTCAATAGAGGGGTTCATGGACGTCAAATGGCAATGAATAGAAATGGATTAATGTAAATATGTGAGCTGCCGTCCGCAATTAGACATCGCATTTTGATGGCGATTTTGGTGATTCCCGAACAGATCTCTTATGCGATCCTTCCACAGTATCTCTCAAAATTATTTAGTTCAAATTGGTCATAAAGATTTCACTCCTGATCGATTTTTTTTTATTATTATTAATTTTAAGAAGCCTTTAATTCGATTGAACTCGGGTTTGCACTACTCGCAGAATTTGAAAAGCAACCACCTTAGTCAGTTGAGTCACAAACAACCGTGACGGCGTCTTTTCTTCGTAGCGAACTCGTTACTTTTGTGCTCCACAAAATATAGTAAAGTATTAATAAATGAAATATCTCAATAGTTGATCGAATAATAACATGAGTGATTTAAGGATTTCATCTTTTCTTTCTCAAATGTGCTTACCTATGTTACAGCAAAGTACAGGGATAAACTTTTATTTTCCGTCTACTCTGTTTTAATTAAGTCAGAACAAAGGAAACATTTAAGGATAAATAACAAGGCTCGTTTTCAATTTATATTTTTTTCTTAAACTACAGGGCCATGAAACCCCAAATATCGGACAATTAAATGTGATCTCAAGAAAAATGAGAGTTAATAATAATAACACTAATAACAGGAGCAATAATAATGATACAGTGGAAAAGGGACTATAAGAGCCGGGGCTCCAAGAGTGAGGCGTCTTATTTTATTTAACTCTTACTATCGTATAATATATTCTCTCTGTCTGCATTAGTTATATATACATATTTATTTAGACATCAGATACTGGAAGCCGCTGACAAACCCTTTTCTTCGCTGACAGGCTGTAGCATCAAAACAGTAAAAGCAACACAGTTTTAACAGAATCCATTGAAGCTAATCATGAGTTTGTGTAACGTTAATGAAAATGGCCAGAGGTGTCACTATAGAGGTGAGTGTCAACATAGACATAGAATTACTAGACGCCTCATGACCAGCAGCATCGTACGTCAACGTCGCCGCCATATTGTGAGTGGCACTGCTGTGGAGTGAAGTGATGGATAAGATGCCTCACACATGTGCTGCTTGGGATTTTACAAACGGCTGTACGCTCCAAACCAGATCACAGTGATTACATTTCATAGGTAAGGCTGAACAATTATTTTGGTTATAGCTGGCCATTTGAAAATCCGCTACGTCAGGCTAAGCTAGCAAAGCTATGCATTTATGTGCTCAAGTGAGCCTCCAAACAACGTTTTGGCTAAACGTATTTAGTCGCTAACTATGTAGATTGTTGTTAGTTTTTAACATTTCCCAAACTTTGATGGTTTCCCAAAAAAATCCACCTCAGGAAGTAGTGGGAGGTCAGGTAGCCCTGGGATTTTGAGAAAGCTGTCCTGTGACGTGTGCCGTGCTAGTTTGGTAACAGATGCTGTACTGTGTGACAGATAGGGGGTGCTATCGTCCCATTGAACCCTCTGATCAGACACCAGATAAAAGGTAAGTTGGAATTAACTTGCTTAGAGATCTTTATATAGACAACGTCTTTGCATCCTATAAACAATTACGTTCCAAATTTAACATTCCAGCTACACATTTCTTTCACTTTCTTCAAATCAGGAACTTTGTTAAACAGAACCTTCCAGATTTTCCTCATCTTGCACCCTCATCCACGCTGGAAAAAATATTGCTCAATCGCAAGGAATTAGACTCCATCTCTACAATATATAAAATCATTTTACAGTCTCTCCCTTTCAAAGATCCAAGAGGACACAGGGAAAAAGATCTCTCAATTAATATATCAGAAAAGGAGTGGAAAGTAGCAATGCAGAGAATTCACTCAGCTCCATATGCGCAAAGCATACAATTATACAACTCAAAATTATATATCGAGCACATCTGTCTCGACTAAAACTCTCCAAAATGTTTCCAGGACATGATCCAACCTGCGAATGCTGCAACCAAGTCCCAGTCTCACTGGGTCACATGTTCTGGGCCTGCACCAAATTAACATTATTCTGGACAAAAATTTTTAATGACCTCTCAGACAGCCTTGGACTCACAATCCCTCCTAACCCATTAACAGCTGTGTTTGGTGTTCTTCCAGAGGGGCTTAAAGTGGAGAAGGACAAACAAATTGTGATGGCATTCACTACACTGTTGGCACGCAGACTTATTCTGATAAACTGGAAGAACCCAAACTCTCCTCTTTAAGTCAGTGGGAAACCGATGTGTTATATTATTTGAAATTGGAAAAAATCAAATACCTAGTTAGAGGATCCGTACAGACTTTTTTCAAAACATGGCAGGATCTAATCAGTAATATTTTAAAATAAGTTCATAAAGCACAGAGAATTTATTAATTTAGGTATGTTTACAAGACTTTTACGCCGTTTGGCTTGCTCTCTCTCTCAGGAGTGGGGATCGATCAGTTCTTAACTCAATTCTTATTTTTGTATAAACTTGATTGCTTTGTATGGATTGTAATAAAATTAATAAAAAAATAAATAAATAAAAGTCCAATAATTACATTTATTATAATACTAATGTGCACAAAGCACCCTCCACTCCACTATACTCATAAATCAATAACAAGAACCAATACAATAATCAATTCTTCACTCCCAGACGCGTTGTTCCCTTCCTCCCAACTTAGCTCGCCCATCTGGGGTCTCTCACAGTCCTTTATAGTCCTGGACCCGGAAGTGCTTCTGATCCCTCAGTCCATGTGATTATCCAGCACTTCCAGGTCAGGTGAAAACTCCTTTTCTTCAACCCGGAAGCATATCATTTCTTCTGTCCATGTGACTAGGATGTACTTCTGGGCTGTAGGGAAAATAGTGCTTGATCCTCCCTGCAGCGTCCTCTGGCAGCCCCCGTGGTATCCAGCAGGGCTGTGAATAAACACTCCATTGTCCACGATTCCCTGCCTGCATTTGGGGCGCCTCCATGCTGCAGAGACGGCTCCATCTGGCGGCCTGGGGTTATTGGCCGGGATGAATGGCCGGCCATATACCACAACCAGCATCGTATGATCAAAGCTACCACTCGCTCACATTAAAAAACAGAGGAGGTTTGATGATTCCTTCTGAGGGTCCAGTTAAGGTGGTCAAAGCAGCTGAGCGTGTCATCCGACAGTCGACATTAGAGCAGGCTGTCAGTGTATCTTTGATCAATCAGTTTGTTTGGGCTGAGATTGGTTCAGATGGTGGAGCACATGGAGGAAACACAGTTTGAAATTGACAGCCATCATTTTATACTCATGTCTTTAGATGTGTCTGTCTTCCACAAACTAAGGCTGCACCACATTGACAGACTGAATACTCTCAAATTACAGAGTAGCTACACATTGAAAAAGCTATGGAGGACAGTTCTGTTTGAAGGATTTTAGATCCTATCCTGTATATATTTAAGTAACCACATTGTGTGTGTGTGAAAGAGAGAGATCGAAAGAGGAATGAGTGAAATGTTTTCAGAAATTATTAAGCCAATTTGTATACAATACATTTGTTTATTTTTGTCATTGAGTGGATCATTTCACTGTTAAAAGAAAGCAATATGGCGGACGCACTGACGTATCGTGTTGACCGGGCGACATATGTCTATGAGTGTCAAATGCTTCGAAGCTTCGATACAATTTCCAACACAAATGATTCAACTGTTTCTGTGCTTCGTGAGGCTTCACTACACCCATCACTAGTCAGGATTACTCTCTTCGTGCTCGTGCACTTTTCCGCGCCGTTTTGCCTTTTAATTTCGCGCATGCTCCGAACTGTGCTGTCCGTCGGGCACACGCTCATTCAGCTGCTCACTCCCGCACGGCTCCGTCGTTCATATCTGATTTTTCTTGAGCTCTGCTTGTTCTTTGTGTTTTTTCCTTTTCCCTCTAATTCCATCATTGGCAAACTTTATTAAAGTGGCGTCGAACGATGTAACTTTACAGGGCGCGTTCAGGTTTCATTTCCAGCAGTTTGTCTCATATTGAGACCTATTAGAAATAATTTAAATGATTTCATTTTTTTGTATTTTCTTATCTGGAAAGATGCTCGTGCGATTTCACTGTAACAGGGAGACTTTGATTTGTTTAATGGGGAATAAAAAATACAAACATTACACAAGCTAGCGCTACTGGAGGGATACAGTAAAATCTACAGCTGACGTGGCATTACAAGTACAGTTTTGTGATATTTGTAACGGTATTGTTTAATTTAATATCTTTTATCCTTTACAACTACTTTCAGTATTTCTGTACACTTTGACACTTTAGCTTACCAGAGATCGTTGTCAAATGAACAACAAGACTCAAGCAAGAGTAGTGGTGAGCCCATCAGGGCTGTTTGCATCCAACCATATGAAGCCATAAAAATCTGAATGCTGCAGAGCTCAACACATCCGCGACTCGACTATTATGGGCTGGGGCTCCACTGTCTGTCCTCACCAGTGCCACCTCAAAAAAAAAAAAAAGGGTGACAGTATTTTTAGGTCTATGGTATAATTTTGTAGTAAATAACTTTTTTTTCTTTACAACACATTCCAACAGATGGAAATGTTTAACCATAACCAGAAATGTCTGCAGCGTAATGAATATGCCAATCAATAAACCATTAGAAAGTATTGTCAGGGTTAAATCCCGGTACGCAGTAAAACAACCAATACCAAAACATGTGCCATTTAATTACTGTATACACACTGAAAACAATCCAATGTTTAAGGAAGTTGTGGCACGTTATCTGGTGGGGAGCAACGTTTGCTTTTGTGGTGTATGGTGTCCTACAGGTGTGCCAGCTTATCGAATACAACCCACCATAAATCTTCCATATCCTCAAAACACCTTCAGCATGCTGGGAAAAATAAGTCTGCTAAGTATTTCTTTTCCCTACTTTTCAAAGGTATGCGGTTGACCAGGAACAATATGTTAAAAGGGGGCGTGTCCTTACTCAAATATCGTAACTTCTGTGTTTGTGAAACAGCGCTTTACCATTTACAGTTGACAGTTGTTTACATTCGCTATTTAACAGTTTAAAATTAAAAGATTTTTTCAGTGTAATTGTAATACGTCAGTAAACGGTATGTAGCATATTTTGAAGGTAGAAAAATATATATTTTACAGATCTTGGCTGTAAAAAATAATGGAATGTATTGTTAAAATATACAGGTAATTTTCAGTAGAACATAAGGCAACTTTCCTTTTTTTCAGAAAAGGTCTTTTACTTTCACCATTTATAGTATTTTTACCGTTAAATTTACATTGCTGACATTTTTACCATGGGCACACTAGCAGTGGATGCTGAGATGAAGACATCAAACGTTACATCAGGTCTGCTTTGGCAGCCCACCCAGAGAGTCGGCCCTGTTTTTGACTTGAGTTGTCCAGTTCAAGTGCACTGAGGGGATCATCTCTTTTCGTTACTCTAGAAGGTTCTCTGGCAGTGGTCCGTGTAGATTTCTTGCTGCGTACATATTTTTCCATTGAGACTTACAATCTCCAGTCACACAGTTAAAGTGATCACGGCCTTCATGACAAACCTCAATGTGTCCCTGCCCTTTTTAAGGACGTTTTACTGAACATCCATTCTGGGTATGACTTTAATAAGCAAACAGGTCTGCCAACTTGGTGTGGCAGTGAAAACTTGGGTGTTGATGGCAGGACTGGCACTCCAGCCCCCATAACAAACCCGCTGTTCAGTGTGTTGCTGAGCTGTCACCTGCTGCACGGCTGCACTCGGGTCTCAATCTGGGGGGCTCGCCGTGTGGTGGGTGTGACAGCTGACTGTAATCAGTGCCTGCTCCCAACCTCTGCTCTCTTTACCTAACAACATTGGCATTTCAGCTGGCACCAATTCTGTTTCAGTGCCACATCATGTCTCTCCAGTCTTTATAGGAATTTTCATTCGTTTGGTGGAATGCACAACTTCACCACCTCCAAATATGAAAGCTCTGCTGCTTGAAATGTTTGAGTTCCTCAGCTTTTTGACTTCATTGTGGTCAGGCTGACTAATGTCGTCGTCTAAGCATTTCTCTCCATAGACTGTGAGTGTTCAAGTAGAATCAATTACCGCTAATCCTAATGATTCGAACAAAACACTCAATGTGTCTGAGTTTGATTCCTTGTAAATGACGTCATGTTTCATTCTTCACAGTTCTCTGTATTTCCAGTCTCCTCTGTTATTATCACCTGTTCATTTATTTTTGTTTCAGTCTTTAGCCCAGTGCTCTGACGATAATGCATTTTGATCTCCTACCATATTTGTCTAACAGATTATTGCCTGGCAATGGCGACTTCTTCTGGTTACATTGTGAATGCCACCTGTTGTGTTGTCTCTGACTGGTGAAATAAGCAGTTTCATGAGTGACAGTAATGCCCATTGTTACCAGATGTGACTTTACTACAAAAATTCTCATTAACGCCAATTTAATTGAAGCAAAAGTAAGTGCCATCCATGCTGCTGTTAATGCCAGCTGCCTTTGGTTTGTATCTAAACACGTCATGTCCAACAGCTTAAAAGCTAACACAGCATCAGGACAGCCATGTTATATCTACACATGCAGGTCACTCCATGTCACATCATCACACTTATGGACCTCATTGTCACAGATTTTAACGAGACTTGGCCTGCTGATTTGGTCATCTGAGTGACACGTGGAACTGAAATTGGATCAGCAATAATAAGGAGATTTAAGATCACAAAGTTTGAACACTGTGCTGGATTAGGACATTGACTGGCTATTTCTACCTAAATAGAAGTTGATCTGAAATGGTTCTCATGTTTTCTTAAAGCTCTTTTCGAGCTCTGTAGTTTGTGAAAATACTGTGCTATCTCCAAAGTGAAAAAAAAATCACCATGTTAGGAGTAATTATAATAAAATTTGAATAGCAAGTAAACTTAAATTTTAAAATTGGCCAATTTTTTTACTAAAGTTACCTTATAATATCATGAACATCTCCAGCATATTTGGTTTTGTTAAAATGTGTGATGATGAGCTCCAAAAGTGTCATGATTTGATGTGGAATTACCCATCAGCAGTATCTCTGCTCCAAATTGATGATCTTATCCACCATAGAAACTGCACTTGTCCTTTTAACTCTGTAAAATCTGAATATCCCTATAGATACGATCCTTTTACTCTTTTAAACACAACATCAAGCCTTTCTATCAGAATAGTCACACCTTCATCTTTGTTCAGGTCTTCTGCTCAAATTGACATCTCAATGCTGTCCCTGTAAGCGACAGTCTAACCCCAAGTGTGTGTTTTTTATTTCTAAGCTCGGTAACCCATGTCCATATTAAATCTTCATTTTTCAAGCTCTTGTATTTCTTTCTCTTGTCAAATGCAGTCAGGATTCTATAATTATCAGCCATCCTCTACTATGAATGTTAAACTTTAATAACAACACAACACCTTTGATGTTAGCCACACACTTTTTATTGTTCTCTCCTATAAAACACACCCATCACTAGTAACCTCCTACAAACCCACTCTCCTCAAACCCCGAATGTCCTACTCCCAGTTGGGATGCAGTCCTGTAATCCCACAAATAAGCGCTCATATATAAGATATAGAATATAACAACTTAACAGAATGAAGCTCCCGATGGCAGTTCAAGTCCAGCGAGGATATCCAACAAAGCCCTAAATATGACGGCTTTAATAGACCTGCCATTGCTGTGTCCAAACATGATGATGCCGTGTAGATAAAGTGTTGTCATATCTACATGGTGGCACTGAAATGTATGCAAATCTCCTTTAATGAAGGTCTGCAGTGCACTTTGATCACATCTGAATTGTCTGATTTGTAATTTTAAACTGTGAGGCAGAGGAGAAAATCAAGTCAAGTGACTTTGACCCAAACCTCATGGAGGGCACTGTGACCCTGAAGTGTTCTCATTATTTTTACTGACTTTATGAAGTTAATTCTACACTTTTATTTTCACAGGGCTTTCCCATTTCACATGGCCATACACTGAGGTGTCTAATGGCCTCCAGCTCAGGGCTGTCCATGTGAGAAGTGAATCTGAGAAAAGAAGGGCAGACACTTAAAGAGAGAGAAGAGATTCCCACAGAGCATGGCCTCTGCCAAAGAAGACGGCGTGGATGAAAGAACGGCGGACATTAAAGAAGAGCACTGTGAGCGGCTCACACCAGTGGATGTGTGTGTAAAACTGGAGGATCACGAAGAAAGAATTTCAGTTTATAAAAAGGAGGAGGAGGAGTGCAAGGGGGTGACTGCTGCCATTAAAGCTGAGGATTTGAATGATTTCTCCGTTGGTCTTGAACTTCAAAAGCTTGAAACTGAGAATATTTTCAAGCAAGATTCCTGTGAAGAATCTCCATCCAGTTTACAGCCCTGGTCCACTAATACGGGACGACTGGCTACACAGGAGAATTCTGCAGAGCTGAAATCAGAGTCTGAAGAGAAAATCACAGAGGAAAATGGGAGTGAAGAAGAAGAGTCACCTGGGAGTGTTGGAATAAGTGAGTAATGTGATTAAATATAAAAGAAAGAGAGCAGTTATAAATTCTAATGGTGGGTGCTTTGATGTTTTTAGAAGATTGAAATGAAAGTTCAAAACACAGTTAATTGAACTTGGATGAAGAGCACCTGCTCGGGTACGTGATAACAAACAATAGGTTACCTAATAAATGATTAATTAGAAAAACTTGGGTGATTAAGGAAAAATCTAAAGTGTTCAGCGCATGACTTGAACATCATGAAGCTTTGACTGATGCTGTGACGTATGTTAAGCCAACAGTGCATTACGTTTAATGTGAATATCAAAAGTCATATTTTGTTAAAGACATGTATATTTCTTAAATCGTTCAGCAGTTAAGACTGAAATGTCCACAAAACGAAATAAATAAGAATACAATCCTCACCCCTGTGCACTAAATAAGAGTGAATTTGCTCAAGCCAGTGCACACCTAATATGTGCCTCATCTTTCTAATAGTAATCTCGTGCACTTTGACGTTAACAGTGACAAGAGCTACCTGTGCGAGACATGATGGTATTCAGAGGGTCTCAGGGTCTTCTTTCAACATCTTATGTTCTGCTCTCAGCCTGAACTTCCTGGGGCAGCATGGCCTGTACGTCTTGGCAATGGTATGAAATCTTCACTTGGAGCCCTTCAGTCTCCCACAGTCACATCGGGTCAATTTGGAGTTACCACTCCACTTCACCTGCATGTTTTTGGGGATGAAGGGAACCAAAATGACACAAAGTCATCAAAAAAGGTCTGGTGTAGAAAACAGTTAAATAAATGACAGATGTTCACACAGATACGAGTCAAAAACAGAACTGATTTAGGTAGCTAAATATGGCAGCTTTATTTGCTGAGAACCCGAAGTGACGTCATCATTGTTGCAGAACCGGATGTGGTGTCATCACTGGAACCCTCCGGGATTTCCCATGGATGGTCTGCAAGTGATTGACAGAGACAGTCAGTGCTCCTTGCCGCCCCCTGGTCTGGCATGGAATTACTTTCATTCAGGCCCTTTAGCTGTCTTCCAATCGCTCATGTGTGACAAGGCCCCCCCAACCCAAGCCCAGACACATTGGGTCAGGCGTCCTTGACAGAGAGGTCCTGGACTCTAGAGAAAGAGCATTGGTGGTGGCATGGAGAAAGTCCTTGCAATGAATAGGCAGAAACTTATAGAGTTGGGGATCAAGAAACCACCCAGTGACCCATGGGTTGACTCCTTGTGCAGGGCCATCCACTGTAGGTGTGCATGACCCATCACAAGAGTAAACTCACAGCCCAAGAGGTAATAATTATAATAATAACTAGCTGATTACCCAGTGGCTTCGCTCACTGAGTGGAAGGGAACAAAATGAAATGCAGTATTTATAAAATAAGTTTGTTAATTACCAATTTTATTTTTCAATAACTAAAGAGCATTTACAATAACATATAAATCAATTTAAACAACATTATTAACATCATCATTATATGAAAATATGAAGTAATATATAAGGAGCACATTGCATATACATTTAAATTATTAAACAGTAAAATATTAACATTTAAGAAGTAAAGAAACATTGAGTACTACTGCAGTGCTTTCGGGTAAACTACATTCTTTGTTTTTCCATTTGGTGCATAGATGTATACATTTTTTGATGTACCCACCTGAGAACACGTTACATATAACTAACCGTGGAAGAAGCATTGGTTTTCTAAATTGATTCCTACAACTTTAAGTGATTGGCCTTGTGTTCTATTTATTGTAACTGCAAATGCAAGGTGGACCGGAAATTGTAGCCTTTTGAAGTCAAGTGGCATGTCCCCAGGGATGAGCGGGATACGTGGTATGAAGACACTATTCCCTCTACCGGCATTTGTCAAGATTGTCGCCTTAGTGACATTTGGCATTAATTTTGTGACATACAATCTTGTGCCATTACACAGTTTGGGAGGATCTAAATTCCGGAGTAATATAATGATTGAACGAAATTTCATATTTAATATATGAGGCGGTAGACCTGGTGGCTCCAATGAATTTAAAAATTCAGTTGGATAATTAACTGATTGATTGGGGTCCATAATAGTATCAGTAGATTTATATGTCATGCATGATCCTGGGAGCTCTTGGAAGATGGTGTTGTTAATTTTATTGACATTATCGTTTTTTGGAGCGAGAATTGCACGTTCGCAAAGCCATTATTCATCTTTACAATTAGTTGGAAGATTTGGAAAAACTTTCCGTATTATTTCTTGTACTGACGGTAACAACACACAGAAATCAGGTGAAAAGGAAATCAATCCTAAAAGAGAATCCGAAGGGTATTTCCCATTTCCAAGACTGAGTAGCTGCTTCACAAAATTATCTGCCGTGTCATCACCGAGAATACACACCCTCATGTTGGTAGTTAGGGTTTTTGTTTCCACATGTTTCCAAATTGTAGATGATTTTAAACACGTGTTGAGTTTATCCGCTGGTGTCCCTTGTGGTATAACTAGTAATGTCTGACGAAAATCTCCCGCAAGTAAAACGACAGTACCTCCCATTAATTTGGTAGGATCTCTGAAATCTTGCATTGTTCGGTTCAAGGCTTCATAAGCTCTTTTATGTGCCATGGTGCACTCATCTCAAACGATTATCTTTGAATGCTGCAAGACATTTGACTTTCCAGAGCCCTTGCTTATGTTGCAAATTGGAGTTTCGTCGTAAGCGAGGTTTAATGGTAATTGGAATGCCGAATGTGCTGTACGGCCTCCATCTAATAATGTGGAAGCAATTCCCGATGACGCTACAGCCAGAGTTATGTCACCATTTGCTTGTATCTCGGCCAGAATCAGGTTTATTAAGAATGTTTTTCCTGTTCCTCCAGGAGCATCAAGGAAAACAACACCAGCATTTCCTTTTTTAATCAAACCTATTATGTGACTGAATGCAGTTAACTGGTCTGGTGTTAAAAGGGGTTTGTTCGTGGCTATAAGTTGTCTTAAAACATTTACATCGTAAGACCGTTCTCTTAAAACATCCCTATCTATTGCATCTGATGCTGCCCTGTTTGGAGCTGGTAAACCCAAGTGTGGTAATGTTTTGCTGCTTATATCTGTTAGTATAAGAGCTTTATTATAAATATCCTGGGTGTAATTTACATCTAAATTGGGATTGGCCATCTGTTGTTGATGAAGTATATCCTCACTAAGGCTGTCTCTGTATTTTTCCCAAAGACTTGACAGATTTGATGAAGTGCAAGTTGTAAGAATAATTGCAAATATATCCCATAATGTAGGAGGAAAGAGTGTAACAGATGCCATAAGAAGCGTGGTGTCCCAGTGTTGGTCGTCTTCTAGTAAACCAAGTTTTTGGCAAGCTACACGACAGGTCTCACATACATGTCCATCGACAGTTTTCAATGAAGTAAAAGATGTTGGTCCATGGATCGTGTGGAGCAAGAGGCGCAGGTAGTAGCATTCTGAGTTGTTTGGGTGAACGGTGTATACACGTCCTATAGTATCACTCATTCGAATTCTGTCATGCCCTGGAACTATTGCACCTTGTTTCCTTCTATTAAACGTTTTTGAGGATGCATTCCACATATAATATCTTGGTACATTAGTATACAACAGTGTTCTCGCAAATGGATCATCCTGACAGAGTTGAAAAAAAGCAGTCAGTGTTGTGTTGGGTGGTTGCAAGGCTACACTATATATATTGTCTTCATTAAAATATACACGTTGTCCATTATCCAAATGTACACATAGGTATATAACCGTTGGATATCGTTTGTGGTTATGAAAACGAAGCAAACGCCATACTGCTTCATTGCTACTAATGTACCATCCCATTTGGTACTGTGTTATTTCAGCATTGGTGGAGTCGTTATTAACCTGTAGGACAGCCATGTCGCTCCCTTTGTTGACATATTTTCAAATGTACTTAATCGACTTCACTGAGTTACAGAACTCTACATTTATGTGCGCGTGAAACATTTTGGAGAGCAAAGGAGAGTAAGGCACAACCCATCTGTTGTCGACTTCTACATCTTGATATTGATTATCCACCTTTAATTTAATAATTGCAGTGTACCCTCCATCACCTGGTTTCCGTCATCTGTATCGAGGATAACCATCGTCGGTAGTTTCTGTTTCCTGAATCATTTCCCTTATGTACCGTTTAGTGCAGTTGTTGTTCTTCATGCATGGGGATTTTATGTTGATGGCACCACAGGGCCCATGGATCATGTGCTTAGATATGATCTCAAATAGTACTGGATCATCCTGAGGATTCGGAAGCTCAGCTGAAATAACTCTATCAACATGTGTTTAGTGTATTTTTTCCTTTTACCATACCAAGATGTGAGCATGTGGAAGACCCCTTTTTTGCCACTCAATTGAGTACATCCAACACTTTGGCTCTCCGTATAAGTGGCTTTTTGTAATCATGTCCATCAACTTGAGCAACTTTAACTTAAATACTCAGGCTGTCAAATCATGTCTATCAGCTGGTGACTGACCGCTGAATAGTTCTTTTTTTAATCTCAGACCATGTTGGATTGCAGGTGAACGTGATGAACAGGTCTGGGCATCCATATGCACGAACGTGTGACATAGCGTCCTGTGCATATTCATGCATGTACCTTGGACTACCTGTATATGTTGCTGGTAAAATCACCATTCTTCTGATGTTATTTGCAGCTCCATCATTAGATATAGCATCTCTTAAGTGAATATAATCGTCAACACGCAGCTTTTTCAGATTCATCTGGATGAATAAGAGTCGTTCTGATTCCACTTTGGCATACATGTTGACAATATACTGATGGAACAGCTGTCTGCAAAGTAAAATATCATTCAGTTGACCTGCTCGAATCATTATGTGGTATGCATAATAGTCCATGGCTGAATTTTTTTTATTTGCGAGAGCTCCAGTCTTGACATTAATTTGCTTTAAATTAAAATCATACCCATCTTCTCCTTTGGAAAAAATGATGGGATATTGCAGGGCATCGTATGATCTGTGCATTTCTGAAATACGCTGCAAGCCTTCTTGACGTCTTTGAAGGACAATGTCTCTGGTGCCGATATGTTCTCCGACCAATACAATTACCACTTCATTAATGGTAGGTGTGTTAAATCTTCGCTCATGTTCATTAACTGGAGTTTTATCTGCTCTAATGATTAATTTGTATTGATCTGTCAGCATTCTTTCAAGAGCGGTCTTGAACATTTTCACTAACACATTATGTTCATGCATTTCTTTCTTGGTACCAGGAATTGTATCACAACATAATGTTGCTTTTTCGTCATTTGGAGGAATTTGTGGCTCTCATCAGGCAACGGCATTAATGACCCAATTCTGTGATAGATTTGTCCCCGTATTTTAAATGTCGGCATAAAGCCAGACTCTTCGCCGTGCCAAAGGATGTCATCTGAAAACACGAATTGTATTTCCTAATGTTCTGTAGAAAATGAGTTGAATGTGGATTTGCACCTGAAATAAGAGACAACGGTTCAGGTGGATGGCTTAAAGGTGTTAATTTGACCTTGCCTTCTGAACAACACATCCCACGTGATTCAAACTTAAATTTCTTCAGTACTCACAGACGATGTCCATTTCTCCTATTGTAACTTTTGGATGAAGGCAATAATCTTTTTCAATATTATAATTGAATCCCTCCATATACAGACCCTGACGCCTATGTGACGTGGTAGCCTGTGAATACTGCATCCGTCAAATTCGATTCTGTTCAGCACGTTGTTCGGGTGTTTGTGAAGCCCTCAATTGTGATTGTCGTATACGTTGATCAGTGAGCCTTCTCTCTCGATCTGCTTCTGTCTCACTTTCTCTGCGTAACCTGAATCTTTTTGTCGATGTTGATGGTTCCTCAAGTTCCCCAATAATTTTTTTTTGGGGATTTGCCCCGGTATTTTAAATGTCGGCATAAACTCAGACCGTTCGGTAGGAGTCGTGCTGCCAAACAATGTCATCTGAAAACACGAATTGTATTTCCTAATGTTCTGTAGAAAATAAGTTGAATGTGGATTTTCGCCAGAAATAAGAAACAACAACAGTACAGGTGGATGGCTTAAAGGTGTGTTTTTTTGGATTGATATGAAGCCAGGCTTCCCCCAGCGTCTGCGATACCACTTCGACCTGCTGTACGTGTTCCTTCCATGTGTTGGAATAAATGAAAACGTCATCATAAGTAGGCAGAACTACATGATTTATGAGGGCTGAGCATTTTATCCACTAGACGTTGGAAAGTCGCAGGAGCCTCACGTAACCTGAATGGAAGGACACGATACTGCCAGTGTCCACTAGGGGTGCTGAACGTGGTCTTGACCTTAGAGGAGTCCATTCAAGGAACCTGCCAGTACCCTTTCATCATGTCAAGTGTGGGCAAAAAGTTTGCCTGTCCAAGCCTCTCAAGGAGGTCGTCCACTCAAGACATTGGATAAGCATCAAATTGGGAGACTTGATTAAGTCGATGGAAATCATTGCAAAACCTCCAACTCCCATCAGGCTTACTAACCAAAACTATTGGACTCAACTACAGTAATCCCTTGCTATATCGCGCTTCGACTTTCATGGATTCACTCTATCGCAGATTTTAAATGTAAGCATATCTAAATATATCCATCCATCCATATTCTAACCCACTGAATCCGAATACAGGGTCACGGGGGTCTGCTGGAGCCAATCCCAGCCAACACAGGGCAAAAGGCAGGAACCAATCCTGGGCAGGGTGCCAACCCACCGCAGGACACACTCAAACACACCCACACACCAAGCTCACACTAGGGCCAATTTAGAATCGCCTAACCTGCATGTCTTTGGATTGTGGGAGAAAACTGGAGCACCCGGAGGAAACCCACGCAGACACGGGAGAACATGCAAACTCCACGCAGGGAGGTCCCGGGAAGCGAACCTTGGTCTCCTAACTGCGAGGCAGCAGCGATACCACTGCGCCACCGTGCCGCGTTTCGCCCTTATCTAAATATATATTTTTCGCTGGTTCGCGGATTTCTGCGGACAATGAGTCTTTTAATTTATGGTACATGCTTCCTCAGTTTGTTTGCCCATTTGATTTCATACGAGGGACGCTATTGGCGGATGGCTTAGAAGCTACCCAATCAGAGCATGTATTACATATTAACTAAAACTCCTCAATGATATAAGATATGCTTCCCGCGCGGTGCTCGATTGTTTGCTTTTCTCTGTCTCTCTCACTCTCTCTGCCTGACGGAGGGGGTGTGAGCAGAGGTGCTGTTTGTACAGAGGCTGTTTGCCTAGAGGATACGGACGCTCCTCTTCGGCATACTTAAAAACCCAAAAGCACGTATTGATTTTTTGATTGTTTGCTTTAATCTCTCTCTCTCTCTCTCTCTCTCTCTCTCTCTCTCTCTCTAGCGCTCTCTCTCTCTCTCTCTCTCTCTCTGACGTTCTCTCCGCCTGATGGAGGGGGTGTGAGCAGAGGGGCTGTTTGCTTAGAAGATATGGATGCTCCTCTAAAAAATGCCGCTTTATCGCGGTGCTTCGGCATACTTAAAAGCACAGAAGCACGCATTGATTTTTTGATTGTTTGCTTTTCTTAGCGAGAGCTCTCTCTCTCTCTCTGAAATTCTCTGCTCCTGATGCGCGCACTCCTTTGAAGAGAAGATATGTTTGCATTCTTTTAATCGTGAGAAAGAACTGTCATCTCTGTCTTGTCATGGAGCACAGTTTAAACTTTTGACTAAAGGGTGTTAGTTCATGTCTAGAGGGCTCTAATAATGTTAACAGTGTGGGAGAGTTTATAAGGGCTTAAAATATATAAAAATAACCATACAAACATATGGTTTCTACTTTGCGGATTTTCATCTATCGCGGGGGGTTCTGGAACGCAACCCCTGCAATCGAGGAGGGATTACTGTATAACTTTCCTCTATCACTCCTAGTTCCAGCATGCCCTTGATTTCATGCTCCACTTCTGCTTTCTTTGCTTCAGGAAGCCAATAAGGGCACTCTCAAATGATAACCCTGGGCTCTGTCACTATGTTGTTTGCAGTCAGAGAGGTCTTTCCAGGTTTTTTGCTCACTACCTCTGGGATGGACAGGATAGCTGCTTTTGGCAACTGTCTCTGTCTAGAATTCAGCGCCGAAGGATATTTTCTGAGCGAAGAATGAGCGAGGGAAGGATTGGGATCCCTTTCCTTCCACAGCTTCAGCAAGTTTACATGATAAACCCACTCATTCAGCTGAAGATTGGGTTGTTTCACCAAACAGTCAATGAGTCATTTCCTCTCCTTTACTTTTTAAGGGCCTTGCCAATAGGCTAACAATTTTGAATGGGAGCTAGAAACCAAAACCATGACACAATCCCCCAGAAGGAATTCTCAGAAAGTCGCACCACAGCCATAATAGTGGGCCTGTGCTGCTTGCTCCTCTTCCCTGTTACTTTTTAATATAGGTGAAATTTTTCCAAATCAGTTGCGCAACTGTGTGATATAATCTAATATATTGGCAGCGGGAAGAACCTCTCCTTCCCATCCTTCTTTCTAAATATCCAATATTTCCAGAGGTTGTGGTCCATATAATAATTCAAAAACCAAGAACTGCATAGAGGCTTGTGAGATTTCCTGATATGCAAAGAGCACAGCATGCCCGACCCCGCTGACCACCTTGCGAAGCATTTTTTTAAGAGTCTAATTAAACCTCTCGACTAGACCATCGGTTTGAGGACAATACACTGCGGTCTTTATATACTTTATTTTAAGTAACTTGGCAATCTCCTTGAATGTCTCAGAGTCTGTAAGGACTTCTTTAGGGATGCTGAAACATGCAAGGACCCCTACTAGTTCCCGTACAATAGCCTTAGACATGGCTGAGTTCAAGGGAACAGCCTCTGGATATCAAGTAGCATAATCCACGAGGACTAATATATATTTATATCCTCGGGCTGAGGGTTCATGGGGTCCTACTATATTGACCCCAATTCACTCGAAGGGGACATCAATCAAGGAAAAGGGAACGAGAGGAGCTCTGTCCTTCCTAGGAGTTTGCTGTAATTTGCACAAGAGACACAAAGATGGCGAACCTCCTTATTAATTCCTGGCCAATAAAATCAGAGCTTAATATGCTATAAAGTCTTTCCTGCTGCTGGTAGGCCTGTGAGATTAAGAACAGCTTCCTCACCTCCCCCTAATGCTCTGCTCCCTGATATAATAGGTCATTTTCTATCACAAAGTGAGAATGCTGTAGCATGAGCTGATGAGTGCTTTGGCCATTGATTAGTACCACTGCATTTTTTACACATTTCAGGGAGTCATCATTCCACTGCTCCCATTTGAAAGAAGCCAGTGTATCTCTAAATTGAAATTGTATCTCAGAGAGAGAGTCTGGTCTGAACTCATGGGGAGGGGAAACCTCTTGGACTTCCGTATCGCTCTACTCCAGCTGATTGCACAGTGTGGAGACAGTTTGAGTCGAGTCATTCTCATCTATAACTAGGCCTAAATTTTGATTGGGAGTAGTCAGTAGTACTCCACATTTATTGTTAGACCAGTGCCACCCTAGAATCACCGAAAAAGGTGGTTTGGGGAGGATCACTTCGGGAAAATGTTGCAGTGATCCTCCATGGCTGATGAAAATAGGGCGGTTTTATATTTACAAATATATACACATTATACTGCTCTTTACTTTCATTCACTGTCGTGGTAGTACATATCAGAAATCAACAATGGAAATGTTGCTGCTGGAATCAAAGAGAGTTTCAACCCTGAACCCATTTACAACTACTACTCCAGTATGTGATATCACTATGGGGTTTATAAGCGCACATAAACATCCCCTCTCTCTCCACCCACATCCCTCATTGTTCCTGAGTAGGTTGCGCGCCCACAGGCCCTGGGACTTCGGAAAAGGCTCCGGTTTGTATGAAAGAGACAGAGCTTGTAGAACATAATTCCCACGGATTTCACCAGAGGACCGTTGTTCTGCTCTCTCAGATTGTGAGGCTGTTTTAGATAGGTCTATGAGCTTTATAAGCTCTTCCATGTTTTTAAAGTCTCCCCAGACTGGCTGGGTGAGATATTTGGGAAGTCTTTTCATTAACAGGAAGCAGGGTCGACGTCTATGGATGAATTTCCCAATTTTTAATTCTTTTTACCTGCTGCTCTGGGGATACCCCATATTTATATAGGATCTTGATCCCAATGGGATGAACAGCTCTCTCCTCTGAGAGAGCATAATAAGTCCCCATTGTTTTCACCCTAGGAACCGGCCCACTCTGATGTGTATTATCCACAAACTCCATTTGTTTTGTTACTAGCCCGGGTGTGTATATTGGGAGTGGATCCAACTTATATCATTCTACCCAACAAGCATATAAGGGGGCTGAATACAATTTCTAACTAATCGACGTCCACTTGATAACGATTTATGCTTATGTACCAGCTCAGTAAAACTCTGCATCCCTTTCCTCCTATCTACCTACACATTCACTGAAAGGCTAATAAAAGGGATTTTAGTCAGAAAATCTAATGCCTGTTTAATTAATTATACAAATAAATCAGTCAACAAACGTTCATACATAACTATAAAATGACACTAAATATCAAGGAGACAATTACAACAGGCTGCCTTCTGGAAAGAAAAGTTCAGGTGCATTTTCTTCTGTCTCAAAATATTTTATATTTACTACTTAAAGATTAAAAGAGCACAGCCTCAAAAATCTACTTTCTAATATAAAAATAAAGCCTGTGTGTCCAGTCTCTTATAGAGCAGTCTGATTGGTCAGTTTGGCTTTGGTGATGCAGCGAGAGAGGAAGTGTGAGTGTGAGATGCATGAAGAGGAGTAAAGGTCTATGAGGAACGCTGAGAGAGTCAAAATCGAAGACAGCAAGTATAAAACCAGGCAGAAGCCAAGAAAGGCACCTCGAAACTAATGACCGTCTGATAAGCAGGCTTTACAGGACTACCCTTGAGAAAGGGAGCAGCGGTCAAGAGAGATTAACACACGTTAACACAGAGGAAAGGCGCTGAAGGCACATGTTGGGCAAGAGATGGTAAATGTTTTTAATTATTCCATTACCTGCCTTGAACAGGTGCCGTGGCTAGTGCATCGATAAATCTTGAATAGTCGCCCTCTTCTGGCTAAAACCTCTTTTGCCTTACCCTGGTTCGAGTATCATGACCACCACAAAGAGAGGCTCTGATTCTGTGCTGCTCAATCTTCTTCCGCCTGCTTAACAAAGAGATGGTTTTGACGTCTTTACACTTTGGTCTAACTCTGCACTTTTCTTACAGAGGCTCTCTATAGCCCTAGTGAACGGTATGACATCCGTGACAGATGCACTCTTGTGAGCAAACTCTTCTTGTTATCTCTTCAAAAGGTGTTTAATGGGAGACCATATTTTCTATTAATTTTCACTGCGCAGAAGAGGAGATTGTGATGTTGTAGTCAGCTAATTAAACCAGTAAAATCCATCCCTTTGGGAGTGTAATATACAATATGTACTGTTCCTCCCTGCGTCACCCACCTGGTGTAACCCTCTCATGGGCTGGTCAGGTTGTTTTGAAAATATCTTCAAACTCGGAGTAAGTTGAGTTAGAATGCATCAGGTGGCCAATTTTGTGTCTTCATACAGTCACTGAAGTAGACATGACGTGCTGTGACAGGAGTCCTTGGCTCACCACCAGTGGAATGGCGGGTGCCGTGCATGGCAGGCTGGTAAGTCAGCATCTCCCGTGGCCTTTGTGATATTCTTAGTATTATCACTCAGTCTGACATACACTTTCTATTTTGTAATGTTACCGGCTTGGAGCACATTGTGTCACTCGGCATCAAGAACTTCAGTTTTATGCTGGGCTGTGAATTCTTGGCAGAGGAGAGTCGCTTGTTTCAGTTCAGAGTTTTCATTTGTCCAGTGCACAGTAAGACTCAGCATGGACACTGGAGATGCGCTTGAACTCCAAATATCATTTGTAAAACTGAGTTTAGTGACGTTATCTTGTAGAAGACTGCTGAGATTTGTGTGCACAGTTAGATACAGTTCTTGTAAAACAACATCTGTAAAATCCTTGTGCCCCGGCAGATGGAATCGTGGATCTAAATGATCTAGAAGGTGACATCTTCCAGAACTGAAAGTTGCTGGTTGTCCAGGCTTATGAATTCCACTGTTTTTGCTGTCACAGTAAGTCTTTGGCGTTCTTGCTGTCAGTATTATAAGGTTGAGTTTTCTAACTGCTGCCATCATTGGAGGCCCGAGTGAGAGTAGGTGACTGAGTTAGACTAAGCTTGATGGTCACCTCAGCCTTTGAACAGCTCGTTCTTCACACCAGTCCATTTTGTGTTGACTTCTCAGATGCTGAATAAGGTTTGTATTGTTGAAAGTGTTAGCAAAGAATCCTCCATCACTCTCTTCTTTTTGCACATACATTACAAACCGCAAATTTGTTATCTCTTGTAGGAAGGCAATAAAACTGTTAGACTGGTGAGGACGTGTTTCTGTATTTTGGAAATGTTGGATCTTTGTTTTGCCATGTTTTTATCATTCAAGATCAGATGTTAAGATCAGCTAATTTGCTGATCACCGGTCAAGTTGCTTGGAGTGAAAATTGGCTGATTTGATTTGTGATTGATTGATCAGATCAGGCTGGTCTTTCACATATGAGAGAAAGGTGGAGAAACTACAACACTATCCACTTGCAGAGCCACAGCACCATACGTCACCGCAGTTTAAGACTCGCAGTTACAGACCCGGAAGTGACGTCTCTGTCGTTCAGGACTGACTTCGTAAAGTCACTTCTGGAAAGTTTCGGCAGGTCTCGGCAAAGCCCGGAAAGTAACATTGGGTTAAAGATCCGTTTAGAAACCAAATGATATGCTTATTATTATAAACAATGGGTCATCAAAAGAAAAAAAAGAAAAATACTAATAAGAACACAATTTATTTATGTAGCACCCTTCTTATGCCCAAAATTCAGAAAGAACAACAGGACTGATATAACATTGGCTACAAATAATATCTCACTAAATCAAGATAAATACAGGATATACGAAACATTCAAATAGAATTAAAGACAATAATGCAGACTAGAATACAACATATAATACTACAAACAAATCTTGAACAAATAACATAAATTGTGATAAAAATTCAATCCCTGAGTACCTGGACAGATAGAGGAGGTAAACTGAAAGAAGGGGCCAAATGTCAGGTCTGTTTAATGTCCTCCTAAACTAATGAATGGAGTCAGCTGATGTCATTAACTTCAGGAGGTCAGTCAGCAGTCAGGGCGCTATATACAGCTGAAGGCCCTGCTGTCACCCACAGCGTGCAGGTTAGTGAGGGGCACAGAATGAGAGGACCTTGGTGGGCAGGTCAGTAACAGAATTTGATATTCAGTCCTGTAAGACACGGAGAGCAGTGAAGGTGCAGCAGGATGGTGGGATGTTCTCCCTGTTGGTGGTTTGTGTCAGGACTCTTGCAGTTGAGTTTTGAATCCTCTGGAGCTGTGATATAAGACTAGAAGTGTCACCTGCCAGTAGTGACTTACAATAATCAATGAAGGATGTGATAAAAGCAGGGACAAGATTCTCGGCATTAGAAAAGGAGAGGAATAGCAAACATAAGGAATGTGACACCGGTGGAGGTTTCTTAATGTGGCTTACAAGGTGAAATCAGAAAAGGAAGAATCAAAGTGACACGAAAAGGTCTGAGGAGATCATCACCAAGAATGACTGAAGAGGAGTTTGTTTTCTTAAGTTACACTTTAGTGCCACTTTGCAGGAGTTCAGTTATGTTGCAATTTAATTTTAAAGAGTTTTGCTCTGTTCAGGTTTTAATTTTAATTTAATTTTACTGAGGTAAGTTGTGAGCTGAGAAGGCTGTGATGAAGTGTCACTTTTAACACTGAAACAGATCTAAACATCATCTGCATGATAAGCCAGTCCATAGCTATGAATAACTTGCTCAAGGTGAAGCACAGAGATACAGAAGAACAGAGGATGTCATTTCATTTTCATGTCAACGAGGGGAAGTCAGATGGAGGAACTCCGGTGAGAAATTAAGGCGTGAGGGTTGCCCTGGACATGACATAAGCTGCATGGCCACAACACCATATGCAATAACTTTTACTTTTACTTTTACACAAACTGGGACAGGAGCTCCTCAAGATGAAGGTAACAATGCTTAGCACAATAAGAACAAATAAGCCAGAGCTCCCATCTCAACTGCTGGCCACACAGAATAGGCCAGTGAAGACCTTCATGTTTGCTTAAACAAATGACACATCCTTGGTGCACAATGTGACCTGCACAGGGAGAGGAGATGTGATGGCCAGAAATGATAATGGACTATAATGGTACAAAAAGAGGAGTGGAGAATTTAGACCAAACATTACGCTGGATGCTGGCCACAGGCAATTCTTTCAACATATTGAACATCTCAGAAAAAAATACTTTTGTTATCTCGACAACCTTGAACCAAGACTGGAACAGGGAGAAGGAGAGGAGCAGGTAAACCATTGGTGACACCTCACATGCTACTGGGACGACATGTGCCAAAGACCCCAGCATGCACAGCCATTGTGTCGATTCAACAGTCCAATCCACAGGGGAGCCAATGACAGCACCAGTAGTGTGTGTGTGTATGGTGAGTGTGTTTGTGTGTCTCACTGTGTGAACTGTACAGTAATTACAGTATTGTGTAGAAAATGAAAATATTCAGTTCTGCTTGATAAACAAGTAGAATGTGATCTGAGGGTGAAGAGTAAACAAGTTATTTACATCACTTGTTAAAATAAAGAGACCATCTGATTAAAAAAAAAAAAGTTCTTCAATAGTACATAGCAAAAATGTCATCACAAGTTGAGATTCAACACTATTATCTTTCATGCTTCTCATAGAAAAATTAAAATATGATGTTTATAAACTGGGGTGGCACGCTGGCACAGTGGGCAGTGCTGCCACCTCGCAGTTAGGAGACCTGGATTTGCTTCCTGGGTCCTCCCTGTGTAGAGTTTGCATGTTCTCTCCATGTCTGCGTGGGTTTCCTCCCACAGTCCAAAGACATGCAGGGTTAGGTGCATTGACGATTCTAAATTGTCCCTAGTGTGTGCTTTGTGGTGGGCTGGCGCCCTGCCCGGGGTTTGTTTCCTGCCTTGCGCCCTGTGTTGGCAGGGATTGGCTCCAGCAGACCCCCATGACCCTGTAGTTAGGATATAGCGGGTTGGATAATGAAGGACTGAAGTGTGAGGCTATCTAAAACTATCATTGAGTGTATTTCAGTAATGTGTGTAGTGACTTAGAAAAGCACAATATTACATTCAAATATACTGCTCAAAAAATTAAAGGAACTCTTTTTAATGGGAGTATAGCATCAAGTCAATGACACTTCTGGGCTATTGGTCAGGTCAGTGAAGTAGCAGAGGGGCTTGTTCATCAGTTTCAGCTGCTTTGGTGCACTATCGTCCCATTATATAAAAAGGGTGACAGGGCAGATCCAAGCAACTATAGGCCAGTAAGCTTAACAAGCATCACAGGAAAATTAATGGAAGGAATTATTAAGGATAAGATTGAGCAACACATGACAAGGACAGGAGTTATTCTGAACAGTCAGCATGAGTTCAGAAGGGGGAGGTCGTGTTTTACTAACATGCTGGAATTCTATGAGGAGGCAACAAAAGGATACGATCGAAGTGGAGCAGATGATTTTATTTACCTGGACTTTCAGAAAGCATTTGATAAGGTGCCACATGAGAGGTTGGGCATCAAGTTAGAAGAAGTGGGAGTTCAGGGTGATGTGTTTAGATGGGTGCAGAATTGGCTCAGACAAAGGAAGCAGAGGGTGATGGTGTGAGGAACCTCATCAGAACTGGCTGATGTTAAGAGTGGTGACCAGCAGGGGGCAGTGGGGGGGCTGCTGCTATTTTTAATGTATATAAATGATTTAAATAGGAATATAAGGAACAAGCTGGTGTGGCATATGGCCGGTTGTTTATCCCGGCCAATACCCCCAGGCCGCCAGATGGAGCCCTCCCTGCAGCATGGAGGTGCCCCGAAGACCAGCAGGGAATCCTGGACAATCGAGTTTTAATCCACAGCCCTGCTGGATACCACAGGGGCCGCTAGATGGAGCGGCAGGGAGGGCCAAAGAATATTATTTGCCATACGCCCCGGAAGTACGTCTGAGTCACATGGACAAGGGGAATGATGTGCTTCCGGGGTGAAGAAAAAGGATTTTTACCTGACCCGGAAGTGTTCCTTGTCACGTGGGCAGAGAGGGCGAAACATTGAGCTGAGCTGGGTGGAAGGGTGGCAACGCATCTGGGAGTGGTGGATTGTGTATTGATTAGTTATTGTATTATTGAATGAGTATTGTGGAGAGGAGGGTGCTTTGTGCACTGTTGATTAATAAAAAGTCATATATTTGGACTTTTACCCAGTGTCTGACGTTTGATCTGAGAGTTCAAGGGAGCGATAGCGCCCCCTATCTGTCACACTGGTTAAGTTTGCAGATGATACCAAGATAGGTGGATTAGCAGATAATTTGGAATCCATTATATCATCAAAGAAGGACTTGGATAGCATACAGGCTTGGGTAGATTTGTGGCAGTTGAAATTTAATGTCAGTAAATGTAAAGTATTACACATAGGAAGTAAAAATATTAGGTTTGAATACACAATGGGCGGTCAGAAAATCGAGAGTACACCTTATGAGAAGGATTTAGGAGTCGTAGTGGACTCTAAGCTATCAACTTCCTGACAGTGTTCAGAAGCCATTAAGAAGGCTAACAGAATGTCAGGTTATATAGCGCCTTGATCTGTGGAGTACAAGTCACAGGAGGTTCTGCTCAGTCTTTATAACACACTGGTGAGGCCTCATCTGGAGTACTGGGTGCAGTTTTGGTCTCCAGGCTACAAAAAGGACATAGCAGCACAAGAAAAGGTCCAGAGAAGAGCGACTAGGCTGATTCCAGGTCTACAGGGGTTGAATTATGAGGAAAGATTAAAAGAGCTGAGCCTTTACAGTTTAAGCAAAAGAAGATTAAGAGGTGACATGATTGAAGTGTTTAAAATTATGAAGGGAATTAGTACAGTGGATCGAGACTTGTATTTTAAAATGAGCTCATCAAGAACACGGGGACACAGTCGGAAACTTGTTAAGGGTAAATTTCGCACAAACATTAGCAAGTTTTTCTTTACACAAAGAACGATAGACACTTGGAATAAGCGACTAAGTAGTGTGGTGGACAATAAGACGTTAGGGACTTTCAAAACTCGACTTGATGTTTTCTTGGAGGAAACAAGTGAATAGGACTGGCGAGCTTTGTTGGGCTGAATGGCCTGTTCTCGTCCAGAGTGTTCTAATGTTCTAATGTCACTAGACGGGGGCAACAATGAGACGACCCCCAAAACAGGAATGAATGGTTTAACAGGTGGAGGCCATTGACATTTTTCCCTCCTCATCTGTTTTGTCACTTGTTTTCAACAACAACATTTATTTATATAGTACATTTTTATACAAACAGTAGCTCAAAGTGCTTTACATAATAAAGAATAGAAGAATAAAAGACACAATAAGAAAACAAAATAAATCAGCATTAATTAACATCGAATAAGAGTAAGGTTCAATGGCCAGGGGGGACAGAAAAAACAAAAAAACTCCAGACGGCTGGAGAAAAAATAAAATCTGTGGGGATTCCAGACTATGAGACCACCAGCCCAGTCCCCTCTGGTCATTCTACCTAACATAAATGAAACGGTCCTCTTTGGATTTAGGATTCTCACAGAAGGACTTGATGATGATAGTCACGCAGAATTCTGCCTTTTAATCCATCCATCATTGTTAGAGTATCATGAAGCTTTGAGTAGGTGGAGGTGGTGCAGGTCACCACCACAAAGAGACCGGAAAAAGAAACAGAAAAGAGAGTAGGGGTCAGTACGAATTTTAGAGCCACCATGAATAGTTATTATGAAGAACTGAACATACAGAGTATCAGGATTAAGTTAAATTAAATTAAACTGAAGTTATAGAAAGGCCATGTTACAGTAATGTGTTGTCAGCAGTGTTTTAAACTGCTCTACTGTATCAGCCTGGCGAATTCCTATTGGCAGGCTATTCCAGATTTTAGGTGTATAACAGCAGAAGGCCGCCCGCCTCACCACTTCTTTTAAGTTTTGTTCTTGGAATTCTAAGGAGACACTCATTTGAGGATCTGAGGTTACGATTTGGAATATAAGGTGTCAGACATTCCGAAATATAAGATGGGGCGAGATTATTCAAGGCTTTATAAACCATAAGCAGAATTTTGTATTTGGCTATGGTCAGTGTCACAACTGGTAGCATGAGGCCATACCTGGACCCTACAGAGCTGGCACAGGTAGTCCAACTTCTCCAGGATAGCAGACACATCAATATGTGCAATGCCAGAAGGTTTGCTGTGTCTCCCAGCACAGTCTCAAGGGCACTGAGGAGATTCCAGGAGACAGACAGGCAGTTACTCTAGGAGAGCTGGACAGGGCCAGAGAAGGTCCTTAAACCATCAGCAGGACTGGACGAACAGGATGAGCACTGGCATTGCCTTCAAAATGTCCTCCAGCAGGCAGGCCACTGGTGTGAGCTCAATTGGCATTTGCCATAGAATACCAGAATTGGCAGGTCCACCACTGGTGGTTGTCCTGTGCTTTTCACAGATGAGAGCAGGTTCACCCTGAGCACATGTGACAGACATGAAGGGTCTAGAGAAGCCATGGAGAACGTAATGCTGCCTGTAACATAATTCAGCATGACCGGTTTGGTGGTGAGTCAGTGATGGTCAGTCTGGGGAGGCATATCCATGGGGGGACGCACAGACCTCTACAGGCTAGGCAGCAGCACCTTGACTGCCATTACGTATGGGATGAAATCCTTGGACCCATTGTCAGACCCGATGTAGCTTATGTCATGTCCAGGGAAACCCTCATGCCTTAATAAATAATATAATAATTAAATTATCTTAAATTTATAATAATATAATCTTATGTCACAGCTCCAGCTGATTCGAAACTCGACTGCAAGAGTCCTGACACAGACTGGCAACAGCGAGCACATCCCAGCCATCCTGCTGCACCTTCACTGCTCTCCGTGTCTTACAGGACTGAATATCAAATTCTGTTACTGACCTGCACACTAAGGTCCTCTCATTCTGTGCCCGTCACTGACCTGCACTCTGTGGGTGACGGCAGGGCCTTCAGCTGTATATAGCGCCCTGACTGTGGACTGACCTCCTAGAATTAATGACATCAGCTGACACCATTCATTAGTTTAGGAGGACATTGAACAGACCTGACATTCGGCCCCTTCTTTCAGTTTACCTCATCTGTCTGTGCAGGTACTCAAAGATTGCATTTTTATCACAATTTATGTTATTTGTTTCAGATTTTTTTGTAGTATTATACGTTGGATTTTAGTCTGCATTATTGTCTTTTACTCTATTTTAATGTTTTTTGTATATATTGTATTTATCTTTATTTAGTGCAGATATTATTTGTAGCCAATGTTATATTAGTTCTGTTGTTCTTTCTGAATTTTGGGCAGGGTGCTATATAAATAAATTGTATTCTTATTAGTATTTTTTATTTTTATGGCTCATCGTTTATAATAATAAGCGACAAAAACTAGAGCAGTTCTATATAAGGAAATGAATATATTATATAATTCAGTGTAGGCAGCATGTTGGTGCAGTGGATAGCACTGTCACCTCACAGTTAGGGGTTCACTTCCTGGGTCCTCCCTGCATGGAGTTTGCATGTTCTCCCCGTGTCTGCGTGGGTTTCCTCCGGTTGCTCCGGTTTCCACCCACAGTCCAAAGACATGCAGGTTAGGTGGATTGGCAATTCTAAATTGGCCTGAGTGTGTGCTTGGTGTGTGTGTGTGTGTGTGTGTGTGTGTGTGTGTGTGTGTGCGCGCGCGCCCTGCCCAGGGTTTGTTTCCTGCCTTGTGCCCTGTGTTGCTCCAGCAGACCCCCGTGACCCTGTAGCGGGTTGGATAATGAATGGATAATTCAGTTTAGAATATGTATTCCCGTTTTCGTCACATACATGTTTAAAAATATTAGATTGGCTTAGATGTTAATTCTAAATTGGTTTAGAATATGCATAGTACATTTTAAAAAACATAATCACTTTTATTATTAATGTTTTATTAAACTCAAACGTGGTGTAAACATTATAATTATATTGCATACTTCGTTTCAGGAATGTAAATGAAAAACTATTTTCAATTAACATGGATGATTTTAATTTTGTCAACATGTTGAATGGTTCCCACAGACCTGAACACAACGTAAATCTTAATAGTGTGTAGAAACGATCCGTTGTTGTTGTTTAGTTTGATGTATGACACAACATAATGGCAGAAACCCTATGAATTTCAAAATGATGCGTATTATTTGGTTTCTGAATGGGGCTATGACCCGATGTTACTTTCCGGGCTTTGCAGAGACCTGCCGAAACCTTCCAAAAGTAAAAAGACATTGAGGTCATTTCCGGGTCTGTAACTCCGGGTCTAAAACTGCAGTGATGTATGGCGCTGTGGCTATGCAGGTGGATGCTACTCAGAAGTTGAACAGACAGCACAAGAACATGCAAAGACCACACACGGAGTGGCCAGACCATAAATGGCACCTCAGTGTGAGGAAGGAACACCAACCAGAGTGCCACCACTTTTACTGTTTCATTTATTTTAAAAGGTGGGTAGTGGTTAGGAATTTGGACATCAAACCCTGAAGTTGCAGGTTCAGATTTAGCTATTAACACCATGTGACCACGAGCAAGTCATGTGACCTGTCTGTGCTCCAGTTGGAAAAACAAGAGAAATGTAAACCAATTGTGTCTCAAATGTTGTGAGTCACCTTGGATAAAGGTGTCAGGAAAAAACAATATTTAAAATGTTTGTGTTCTTTCAGATTTACAGAAGAATGGCAGCTTCTCTCCGCCTTCATTTGGTAAGCTTGCCCTTCAATACAAAGAGAAAGGTATGATGAAATCAGCAAGAAGATCAGAGAACCTGACAACAGCCTTTTTGCAGTTCAGTTCTCTCCCTGCTACTGGAGTAACACAGACAGAAACCATCAAAACTGATCGACAGCAAGTGGAGAAAGAAATCCAAATTCATACTGGACAAAAATGTTTGGAATGTGGCAAACAATTCACACACAAAAGTGATCTTAATAAGCATATGAAGATTCACACTGGAGAAAAAACATATTGTTGTCATGAATGTGGCAAGCATTTCCCAAATATCAAGAATCTTAACAAACACACAAAAATTCACTCTGGAGAGCCAAAACTCCATTGCTGTAAAGAATGTGGCAAACGATTCTCAATGAGAAGCAATCTTCAGAGACA